>NW_028301577.1:4972500-5022500 GCF_042242905.1 Orbicella faveolata
TCAGTCGTTGAAAATAGTTTGTACTGCAGATTAAGCACTGAGCAGAGTCCCAGTCAATGTTGAGGTTTGTCAGCTGATGATGTGCAGCAATGTGATTGTTGGCATCACCATTTCTCGTGGCTCGTTTGTGTTCAGTCAGTCTTGTGTTAAGGTTTCTGCCAGTCTAATCAAAGTAGGAAGCCTGGCAGTCGGAGCATTTGATCGTGTAAACTGCTCCCTGTCTGTTGTTAGGTTCGTCCCTGTCTTTAACGTTGGTCACTCACCAACAACAGTTCTTTTCAGAACTACCCTCACCCGGACGATCACACTATACGAACTACCATATATATATTAACAAGCGACCCGTTCCAAGGGACAGTTGTGCCACGATGAAGAAAGCACCAAACCATTACCGTGTTACTCCTTTTGACAACGGCAATTTTATGCAAATATACAATTATTATGCGACCTGTTTTGTTCTAGAACGACCTTCTGAGCCAGACTCTTGCGTGAAAGTCAGGCGTCTCCTTGAGGTCGAAAGCGACCTCGTGAATGAGTATGCTGGAGACATTCGGTCAAAAATTAACGCCACGGCTGGGTAAGACGTTCTTGACATATCGCTACCACTATTGCTTTGTGTAACGTGGGAGGAAATTACACCCTACATCTTAACTTTTCCCAATTCTCTTTCCAGAGATGAGAATGAAGAAGTTTTCAACATTGGCCGGGAATTTGATGAACATTATCACTGGCATTCTCTAAAGCCTCTTCCTGATGATTACGACCGAACAAAACAAACGTTCACAGGCAAGATATTAAATGAAATGCAGCATTAGTAGATCTAGTGTGGAGGCCATGGAAGTGCGGACCCCCCTTTTTTGCTGGAAATTATCCGACCCAAAGGGTCAAAGATCCCCACTTACTTTGGAGCAAGAAGAGGCTCACAACCACACAACTCCGATCCCCAGCTTTTCCCCCCTTCCATCTCATAGTTCCACGTCCCTCTCTCCTTGAGCATCTTGGGATGTGCTACTACTAGCACACCGAAAGGGAAAAGCAAAGGTTAACCCTTGGACGTACAAGCTAACTCATACCCCCACCATGGTTCAAGGGGGAGGGGGTGGATGGAACCCCTCCCCTGGGGTTTCGTTCTGTTAAAGCACAGTGAAATAAATTTAGATTGAGTAGAATGCCCTGAACTTGCTCTACAAAATGACACCGTTTTTGCTGGTTATGACGACATATTAGACCTGCCATCTTGAATCTTGGATTTCACTATTTTCTTAAAAAGTCAAGAAAAGACAAAGATTAATACAGAATCAAGCCAGAATGCTTATGGAATGCAAGCATTCATGAATTTCTGCAATTTGAAAATATAGTGAATTATGTTAAAAAAGTTAAGTTTTGGCCAGACCTACCTTGAAATTGTGGTTGTCATGGCAATAGCATCCACCCGCCCCCCCCCCCCCCCCCCCCCCGCTATCCCCCATTTTACGTTCAAGGATTAAGCCCGACCAGGAGCCATAATCGGGGACGGAGACCGTAAGTCTCGGAATTCGCGCGCACCTATGATATGGGACAATTTTTCTATTTTTAGAACAAATTGCGCCATCCTGACGTCATATATCCGCGCGGATTCACGCACATGTCGGGGGCTCTCGCGTGGATGTTGTCACGTTGCCTGATCAAATGTTGAGAGTTGCGAGATTGTCTTGCAGATTTTTCACAGCGGTGGCAGGGAATAAGGCAGGGAATACGAACCAGGGGACTTATATGTAGTTTTATGCTCTGAGCTAAGGGAAAAGGTGGGTTTTTCAGGGTCGAAAACAAGACTTCAATCTCGCGCTGGGAATGAATAATAAGATCTGCTCACGCTAGTCGTAAGCTTACGCGTATGTTTTTGCGTTCAGCTCTGACTTAAGAATATAGCAAGAAAACTCTCTACTCTGGTATCGAGTTAATTTGTGAGTTTCTCAGACAATGCTTAATCATAACAAAACCTGTTTTGATGGTTTCTTATTGTTTCTGCTTGTTTGGTGAGTTTGCAAAAGTTTTTGAAAGGAAAGTCTGACGCGTACAATTAGCTCATTTGCATAGTGCAGCTCGTGCACTTTCAAGTCCGAGTCGGTGTTTTCAATTGTCAACAAATCTTGAGAAAGATTTCTTTCGTTATCTTTTGTGCTGAGATGCTGTAACAAATTTCACGACCGCAAAAAAGGCTACTAACATCATGTGTGTTTCTTCAACATAAGCATAGTGAAGTTTTACACTGCGAACATGAAAATAGACAAGGAGTTTTTATAACTCGATCAACAAAATCGAAATCGTTATTCCAAGTTGATTAAAGAAAGCGTCCTCGTAACTTTGCTGATTGTTTCTGCTTTATTCGCATATTTTCAGCTTAGCTTTTAATATGTTCTCAAACATTTATCAATCTTAAAAACATATTTAAAAACTATAGAGCTATTGTTTGAGTTCGATGTACGCTTTCACACGAAAGTGCGGCGGAAGTACAATTTGTCATGTTTACTGACTGTACAAAACACGCATCGGCGGGCGCTCTCATTCATCGACAACAGAGAATTTACTGGATTTTTACACGAATAAAACTCATCAGTATCTACGGACGTAAAGTTATTAAGCCTCGATGAAACATCAAGCGTTGCTTACAATTCAAGCGAAACTCAAACTAGCAATTATTTTGTTTTACTTTTCGGTCGCGATAGATTGACAAATTCCTCGCAAGCGTGTGGCAAGAGGAGCTAGGAAACTATGAAGTCCTGAAGTTCTGCTATATCTAAACGTATCCAGCTAGTTTTTTTGCTGTGTCATGCAAAAGCTGTTAATCTTCAACATATGTGAAATTTAAAGTGGAGTAATGTACAGCTCATGTAAAAGAAGCATCCGTCGGAACACAACTTGGTCGGCGATATATATAAGCTTACAGCGGAACATACCTAAATTCGACACTGTCTTACTTCGCTCAAACTGGAGCAGCTTACGACGAAAATACTTAAGCAAAATTCCAACAGACGTAAACGCGTTGAGTTGTGGGCCAAAAACATGAAAAATTTCGGGAATTTCAGACGCCGTTTCCCCCGCGCGACATCCGCAAAAATCCTCGCAGCATGTACGCGCGTGTGCCGCAGGCGATGGCGCAATTTGTTCTAAAAATAGAATTATTGTCCCATATCATGGGGACAACCCCAATACCAGAAATGGCGCGCGCCTACGGTCTCCGTCCCCGATTATGGCTCCTGGCCCGACAGCTTGTTAAAAACATGTTGCAGAAGTGAGACTAAGTCAAAAGCTATTGTAACCAAAGTTATCCGTTTCTTTTTGTTCTTAGATAAGCCTCCAGACGACCCGTGGCAAAGAAAATTGTATTTCAAAGACAAGCAGAAATACGTTCGCTATCATAGACTTTATGGCAACTCACTTGTTGGAGGCATTAACCAAGCGAAAAGTATCATAGTCACGGAGACCGGGGATAAGAAGGAAAAAGGAAAAAAGACGGTAAGACAGTTATTAGTTTTGACGAGCTATTTATTATTACAATTTCCATCATCTCTGTATTCCTCCCTGATATATGCAATGCGCTTTTATTCCCCTGATAAACTTTCTAAGTTGTATCATAAATTTTATAGTTCCAAAACACTGCTCGCATTGCCCTCTTTCCATAGAGCAAGAAGGCAGCACAAATTAAAGAAGAAAATAACCAAAGAATGAAAGGTTTGTAATTTATATGATGACGGAGCTCGTCTGATCTTTTCTTTTTTGTTATCAAGAAAATATGTTCAGCCCTTGTAGAGGGAAATAGAGTATGGATTTTCGCTATTTTGGTCTGAAATAATGTATATTGGTATATTCGGGAGATCTTGTGTACTCAGCCACTCTTAAGAAAAAGTTGATTCTTCATTATTCAGCTCTCTTGATGTTAACATCGATGTCGACTTTGAAGTCTTTTTTAATTGTTTATTCCATTCTTTGGTAGCTGAGGTCATGTGTCTATAAGACAGGCATTGTGTGCAATCTCAGAGTTGGCTTTTTCTCAAAACCTCCACAGAGCAAGACAAGAAAAAAGATCTAGAAAAGTGGTATCATTTTCGTGAGGACATCGAAAGCAACTTGAAGAAAGACAACTACGATACGGCTTTGAAGTTGATTGATACATACGAATCAGATTGCAAATCTCCAGAACTTCATCTTCAAGCGCTCATGAAAAGAGCACAGAGTGGTTACGAAGCCTGGCAACATACAAGTAAGTAAAAAAATAAGTTTCTTCCATTACAAATCAGTTATATTGTATTCTATTCTTTAAAGAATTAAAATTCTTCTGAATTTTTTGTATTTTTTAACCACCTGTCGGGCCGAGTACACAAGAAAGAATAGACTCTTTGTAAGTCCTCTTCGGTTGTAAGTGGTCCAGGAATCAAATCGAGCTTGCGTTTTTTCTCGCTTTGAGGTCAGCTTCTGCAGCTTGACTTGTGCTCAAGTCAAGAGGAAGAGCTGAGAACTAAACTATGCATATCCGTTGATGATGTCTTCGATTACTATATGTAACTGATAAATTTACCATTGCATTAATCTTCTAGGAACATGTGACCCTAGCTGTAACGATATGAAGTATCCTGTCCTAATAGTGCAAAGTGTCCAGAAAATCGCACAAGGGTTCTCGAGTCTACTAACAGAAAAGAAGAAAAAGAAACTCGCTGAATGCATGCAGAAGCTGGGTTTCAATGACATCGCAGGCTCGTTTTATGAGTTGCAGCCTGAAAGTGGAAAAAGGGTAAGCAGCGCAAAAAATGCTACGAAGGAGGTAGCGGGATGGGGCGGGGTTGGGGGGGGGGGGGGGAGGGGGAGAGCGGTAACCGGCGATGGACTATAATTCCATCCAGGGAAAAGCAACACTCCAATTACCTTTATTACATGGGCTGACTTGATTTTACCCAAATTAACTCAAGCGTGTTAAGGCATGACTCACAGCTTAATTTGCATCCAATTTGAAAAGAGCCATAACTTTTGAGCAATTTACTCAAACACCTGCAAACCTTTCAACAATATAAAACATAATGACCTTAACTCGTTTTGGTTTAAGGGTTGATTAGCTGTTATCAATATTTGATTGGATTAAGAGAAAATTGAAAATGTGTTGGCGAGATGCCATATAACGGATATCAATTGAAAGCTTGTGGTAATTGTCTTGTCGTCCCTTATATGATTCTGGCTGGAATGGTTGACAGTGATGTATCGTTTATGAGATAAATAGCAAAACAGGTCACTTAACTTGTTTTATCTCCTAATATCTTGTCAAGACAACTAATAAATCTGACCATTCCGGCAAAGAATAACTGATATTTTATACTTCGCTTAATTATAAGTTAACCATTCTCACCCCATTTGAGGTTTTACTATTGCCAAAATTATGACGTCACTAGACACATGGCCACCATAAAAATATCGCGATTTAAGGACAATAAAATTCCATTGGTGTGTACTTTTGGTCTTCCTGGGGCAAACAAAAACACGTTGTTTCCATAGGAAAAAGGTTTAAACTTCGCGGGGGGTCCTACCAAGGACTGAGCCATGCCTCAATATACTTGAGAATGTCTTGATACGTACATTACTTAGGCCGGACAGCTTTCTGTTCACACTACAAGCGCAAGATTCCAACTGGAGCACATGGGGCATTTGCTGAAACGAGACGAGCGTACGGATCGTGATCCTAGAGTGGAAGACTTTATTCCAGACACATGGCAGGTATGTTATGAGAAGTGTGAACGGGGCGTAAATATGAAAGCCAAACTGCACACACATGTAAATGAAAAAGTGTACTTCCTTGACATTAGGCATGAAAACAATAAAACTGACATTTTCGTCACGCTGAACTCTAATGTCCTAAGAGATGTCGACATCTGTTATTGATTTTGCAATTCGTTCGTTCAGTTAAGACTTCTTATTTTTTCTCTAGCTTCTCAGCGGTCCGAAATCGTAAAGCCTTGAATCTGATTAGCTAGTCGCGCGCGCTCTAGCGGGCGGAATTTCCAATCCGGACCCCGAGTACGGACCGCTCCGAAATTTCCAAATTGGGCAACTTTTCAACCTTTTTGTTACACCGTAAAACCACGTAAAATGTGAACATTCAACATAGAGTCAAACTGAAACAATTATGCATACAGTACCGCTTTTTGTGCTCGAAATGTTGAACGCACACGTTCACCAGATTTGAACTGAACGGCTTTAATTAAAACAGTTTAACACAAAAGTTGCTTTCAAAGCAATACAGTATAGACTATTATAGGGAAATCTGTGCCCTCAGTCTTAAAAACGGCCCTCGGCCTGCGGCCATGGGCCGTAGTCAAAACCGAGGGCACAGTTTTTCCCAATACAGGCCTCCCGGCCGGCAAACAATCTATATATATTTATAATATAGATAGGACCCTGTGCGCGCTCTGATTGGTCAAAAACCCATGTTTTATCAGAGTATAAAACATAGAAAAAGCGTGTTTTATTGTTTTTCGTCACATTACCTTTATATCATAAAGCAAATGAAGAAGCCTAAGCCGTGTATTACATTCTGATAAAACACTCCGGACATTTGAGAACACTCGAGAAATTTCCCTCGTGTTCTCAAATGTCCGTCGTGTTTTATACACGGCTTAGGCTTCTTTAGTTTTTAAATAACAGATGACGAACCGATCAACTGTGGATTTGACTTGGCATTTTATTACTATTTAGTTTCGCACTACGCAGCTTGTGTGCAGCACTCATCAGATAAAATTGCCAAATGCGAGTTTACATCGTTACACTGATTTGAAATACACATACAACCACTGGAAATATGATAGCTACAATAAGTGAACGCTTTTACAAAACAATGGAAAGTAGGAGATTGTAAATAAATAAACTCCGTTACTATTGCGTGACAAGATAAGCTATGAAATTTCGTGACAAGAGAAGCTATGAAATTTAAAAAAATTATAATTTAGCATTTTTCAGGGGAAATTCGTCAGCGTGTCTTCATGAAGTTATCAGTTCATTCCGTTTGTTCAGGTTTTAGCTCGGCGGTGAACCTAAGCAAACACATCTGGCACTTAAAAGACAATAGGTCAAAGTTCAAAGTCACTTGGAAGATTTCAAAGCAAGCTGCCCCATATAACCCCGCTTCAAATCGATGTAACCTATGCCTCTGGGAGAAGTACTTTATTATTTGTAAACCTGAGTTAACCTCTCTGAACCAACGGAATGAACTGATAACTGATATGCTTCCTGTTTGTCTTTAAAATGTATGTTGAACATTTTCTAGCGCGAGCTCCTTGATGCTGTGGACCAGAACGAGTCAGCAGTGATCGTGGCGCCGACCTCATCAGGGAAGACTTACGCCTCTTATTACTGCATGGAGAAAGTGCTACGACAAAGCAACGATGGTGTAGTGGTGTATGTTTCACCGACAAAGGTAATGCACTATAAACATCTAATAAACTTTAACATGGTACAACTCTAAATCACTTGCATGCCATCGCCATGCGTTTGTTTGTCAAGACACTTTTTTAGAATTCCTAGGTTTAGTTCTGTCTTCCTCCGAATAATCGCTTTCTGAAAAACGGATCGGATTTCAACAGAGAGTTTCCTATGACAATGATTGAAGTATTAAAGGTATATGCGTACTAAAGAGATAACGCAATTATCAGATTGCTTATTTCGGTAAAATCTCTCCGAGATTGACACAGACTTCCCCTAAACTTTACTTTCTACCCCTTCAAGTCTATTTTATCTGAGAGGCGTTTTGTTATCTTAACCGAAAGCAAGTCGATCGGTGTTTCGTTAACCTAGTTCGAATTTGTTTGTCACAAATGAGCACACTGCGAGTATCTGACCCGATTAAAAATCCAAGGATCAAAATGCATGTAGTTTTCGTTTATTTTCCCTTTTAATAGTTTAATAGATGTCCACGATCACCTTGAAGTTCTCTTTTAGGCTTTAGTTAATCAAGTCGCTGCCACAATCTACGCTCGCTTTCACCGCAAACAGCTCCCAGAAGGACGAGCAGTGTATGGTGTCTTTACCAGGGATTATCGACTCAATACATTAAACTCACAGGTAATCAAGAACCAAATAGCTTTAGCGTTCCTGTATGTTCCTCAAAAATACGCTCGCTACTTTACTCCAGTTTCCTTCTGTATTGGAAATGCAAAAACGTATGTTAAATTTGCGTCATGCAAGTTACTACAATTATTGCACATTATATTCTCTATGTAACGCACAAGATGTTGCTAGAAAGACTAGGTAAAGTTACACTACTACTTTTTTAGAGTTACATTATCATAGAGTAGTTTACATGAACGTCTTTTCTTTGCCAACAGATCCTTGTTACAGTTCCTGAGTGTTTAGAGATACTTTTTCTCTGGCCTCGCCGACAAGAGTGGACAAAGAATATCAAATATGTGATCTTTGATGAGGTGAGGCAGGGGAAAACATGGTAGTTTATCGTAATGCTGTCGTGCACATATCAATCTTTAGTAATCTTGCAAATTCGCAATAATACAAACTAAGAGTGTGTTTCTTAGGGAAAATCCAAAAATCGCAAAATCCAATTTTGGATTTAAGAATCCAATCTTGGATTTTCCCAACGAAACGCACCCTAAAAGAATATAAGGTGGCTATCAAGGGCCAGAAAAAAGGGCGTTGTTTATTTTTCTATTTTTGACCTAGTAACGTCACGCCTACTCACTTTGTGAACGATTTCAACTTAAAATTTCCTGTGTCTGAGGAAGCCGCTTGTCTTTCAATTGTAGGTTCACTGTCTTGGACAAGAGATTGGGGCGGAGGTCTGGGAACATCTCCTTCTTCTAATTCGCTGTCCTTTTTTGGCTCTCTCGGCAACCATTGGAAATCCACACGACTTAATGGCGTAAGTGATTGATTGTGCTTTCATTAGAGGATTCTGAATGTGGGTTTGCCGGTTGTGAATATTTTGAGAATTCCAGGGACGGTTTGTTAGTATGTGCCAATTGTCAAAGCTAATGCTATTTTGACTAGGGTTCTCTGTCACTGGTGCTACTCAGTACTACGTTGATTGCGGTTCACTTCTTTTAAATGGAACTTGTTTCCATTCCAGCTGGTTACAAGCTGCTCAAGACTTTCGTGAGCAGCAGGATAAACAAGATAAAGGCAAGCTGAGGAATTCATACAGGATCAGGCTTGGTATGAGAGAGTACAAAATACATTTGTCTTCTTATCTGGTAATAAAAATAGCTACCGGTGCTTTCCATTCCTTCGTTAGCTCCTTGATTAGAGGCACCTTTGGGTACTCAGATGCTCCAAATGCTCAAATTTTGTTGTTTATAGTGGTCAGTGCGCTTCGCTACACCTAGGTAGTTTACAGGCATGTCACTTAAACTGAAAGAAACAAATACATCAACTAAACATAATAGGCTTAAAAATCCCAACTGGCGGGAGGCAGACCAGTTGGCTATTTACAAGCATGACCGAGGAGTTGAACTAGGGTTACCCAGAAACAACTCCAGCTAAGTGGTCAGAGCGGGACTTGAACCCGGGACCTACCGGCTACGGATTTAAAGTCCGGTGCCCTAACCACTCGGTTCCGCTGTCCCCACTCATACTCCTAGCTCGTGAGCTCCTGGATTAATGACAGCCGTGTTCTTCCCAAAGAGAAAAAAAGCTTTTGTGGATTAGTGAGCGTTTGCATACTTCTAAGTAATTAATTCCTAGATTACTGAAAGCCGAGTAATCTCTTAAGTAATAAATTTTTTGTGGTTCTTTCGATTAAGTTACCTGTGACGAGCGATACTCAGATCTGGAAAAAAGCATTTACCTTCCAAGTCCTTGTCACGGCGGATTTTCTGAGGAAACGGAGAAATACGAGGGTAGCTACGATGTTAAAAACACAGAGGAGTTTGTAAGACTTCATCCATGTGCCCAGCTTGGACCCAAACAGGTTAGGTTTTACTATCATGCTTATAGAACAATCGTAAAAAAGGAAAGGAAAAAGTTGTTTAAAGGTAAACTAATGATGGATAATTTTAGTTGAACTAGACCATGCAGTTTTTAAAACTGAATAAAAGTTTTAGTTAAGTCAAGATGAGCCATTATTCAATTTTTTTGTGTGTTTTCACACGTCATCTTTAGGAGATATTACTGACTTATTAGTCAACTAAAAAGCACATAATCAATTACTCATCTACCAGAAGAGATGTATTAGCTCTTGTTCCTGCTTATACTGGGCCAGAACGGCAGGTTCTTGGGTACCAAATATAACAGATTTGAAAAGTTCTTAAAGCAAGCGAAAGCAAAGCAGCATTCAACCTTTCCCTTAAACATTAGCACAACTTTAGCACTGCCAAAATTCATGATCCCTCGCGATGACTATGGACCATTTCAAATTGACTGATTCGCGGTTTTTCAATGTGATGTATTCGCTAGTTTAGGCGTTCTTGTAGAATTTTGTGCTCTATTTGTTACATCTTTGTTTGTGTGTGTGTGTGCTTTTTTTAACAGCTACAGGAAAATGGTTTTCCAGGTGATATGGCTCTCACTCCCAAAGAAACTCTTCACCTTTTTGACACAATGGTTCTACAGTGGCCCGACAAAGTTTCCTTGCAGGTCAGCAGATAACTCATTTAGCCGTAAATCTTATCATTACATATTATATTTGGATATCAGTGTGATAAAGCCGTGGCTAAAAATGATAATCATTAAGTGATATGATATCATTTCTCTGTAGCGAAATGATATCATATCACTTTACGGTTGAATTGTCCAATCAAATAGACTGTAATAAATTGGTTTGACCAATCGGGTTGCACGTTATATTTTAGCCGACGCCTGGCGCCAAATTTGGCGGGAAGAATTGCTTTGGAGTTTTATCAACGAAGTGGCTGCTCCATGATTTGTGAATGTCTTCGATGAAGATATTTCTCAGTTTGTCGAAGAAAACGAAAACAGGAACATGGCTAAAAAGATACGTAAAAAAGAAAAGTAAATTTGCAGGAACATTGGAAGAGAACGATACGCTTAACTTTCCCCTCTTTCTTGAATGTATTCACGTTCATATGCTACTATTTAAGACAGCTTTCTTGTACTTTAACTTGGTGGCTTACTCGCTCGAGGACTCGCTCGGTCGCGACATGGTGTTAACAACTCGTGAATGAAATTCTATCAGGCTCTCGCACTCACTCATCCTCATCAGGTCCATGAGGACTCTTGAGGCCGGCTGCCAGGCTCTTAACATGTAATAATTTATATTTAGTTTATCTTTGAATGGAAACATAATTCAGTTCCGCACTAAAGCCATTCCAGCCACTTCATTTTTGCCATTTTCAATACTTGGTAAATAGCACATACATAAAGAGTAGTATTTTTTAGTTGCCTTAGCCGGTCTGCGTCATTCTTCCAATAAAATCTTGATTTGATTCCTTTTGCAGGAACTTTCTCCAGAACAATATTTCCTTGAAAATAAGTTCATTTTAAAGAGTCATGCTCGACAATACGAGCATGAAATAAAGAAGGAATTCAAGTCCTGGGCAGATGAGAGACAGTTAAAGAAGGTGAAATATTAATGAAATTGTATGGAATCACGGTTGTGTGATAACGTTGTAAAAACTGAATCACGGAAGCCTTAATAAAATCACAAGTACCTTTCTAGACCTTTCTAGCGGTCAATAGTCGTTTTCTTGCAAATCTAAGTTTTGGAACCACAACCTTCATCGGTAGTAAAGAAAAAGCCCGAAACTTTGACGAAGACCTAAGATCGAAGACCCCAAAGCACAAAATGGACGACCCTTGAAAGGACCCCTAAACACGAAAGCCATGACCCCTAGATACGAAAACGAAGACCGCTAAATGCAAAAACGAAGACCCCGAAACGCGAAAGCGAAGACCCTTAGATACGAAAACGAAGACCCTAGATTCGAAAACGAAGACCCCTAGATGCGAAAAGGAAGACCCCAAAACATGAAAAGAAACATACGTCAATCAATCAATCAATCAATAATAAATTCTGGAAAATGTCACTAAAATGCTTGAATAATGCTTAATGCTTTTGCCTCACTAAATGCTCGAAAAAGTGCTAGCATGCATAATGTACAGAGGCCTTTTTATGCCAATTATTACCATTTAGTAACTCGTAGCTCATGGCTCATGAGCCACGGGGTTACTCACTTCGGCAGCACAATTAGAGAATGCACCACTATTCTTCGTCCAGAAGCATTTCACATAATCAAGCCAGAGAAGTACACGCAGGGTAGCATCTAAAATATTTATCCAGGATTGAAATTTTAACAGAAAATTCATTTAATTTCGTCGGAAACTGTAAAATCAAGTCGGGTCTGAGAGCATGTTTTCGGTTTATTTTCCTGAACAGTAATTGTTTAAGGTTATTCATCACATTTGCATTGCGCATCCTTACTGCGCATAATTTATGGCGTCATTAGCGCGCGCTCGTGCACGCGCATATTGAAAACATGACGGATTTGCCTTGATATTGAGCTCTGTCAGTTGAAAAATGGCTCTAGCTCACCAACGAGCACGGGCACCCCAATTTTTTTTCCAGTCATTGTAATCAACTAATCATGAGCTTTGCGTGAGAAAAGACTGATTTAATTTCTATTGCTGAAAATTGAATAAATAAGAAGAATAGCAGATACACTGTGGCCTTCTCTATTTTGCAGTCGGTAACCACGTCAAGAAATTCGGTTCAAATTTTTAATCAAGGATTTAGCTTTCTGTCTGAATCAAACTTAAAACGTTTATTTGTGTCCGACACATTGTATTGACTGTAGTTTAATGCGTGTTCTTATGAGTCCGGGCTCACAAAGATGTTACAATTACTGGGAATGCGTTCTTATGATAAGCATTAAATAATGCCAAAATGGGGCATTTTCAATGCCGCACTGCACCTTAATGAGCATGGGCACCCACCTTTTTTATTTCAAAATTGAAGTTATCATATGACAAATATTCAGTGGACAAAGTTTGAACAAAAATCTATTCTAACTTTTATTTCAGAGGAATTACCTTAAGTGGATTGATTGTTGACTACAATCCATAGTTGTATAGTTTGTGGAATGTCAGCGAGTGCTACTTTGGAATAGTCGACCACACATAACCTATTCGGTTTCAGTTAACAATCTATAAGGAACGATTTTTTAAAACCACTCTATTGAATCGGTTGTTGTTTTTGTTAACGCTAAGTGACTAATTAATTGCGGTTATTAATGATGCATAAGTAAGGAACTATAAAGGCATGGGCAGAACCAAAGCCGGAAGAGATGTAAAACTTTCGTGAATCACTCATGTGGAACTTTAACGAATGACGGATTTACATTACACTGGACTGCAAAGGAGTCAAGTAGTGCGCATCGTAATTTTGTTTGAGCAAGTTTTGAATGAATAATAGAAAATAAAATATGTATGGAAATTTGAAAATTGACATGAATTATTAACTACAGTAGCTAGTTTTCGTGTTTTGGGGTCTATACTAAAGCATCCCAAAAGCGATACAATATGACACGATGCAATACGATGCAATGCGATGAGATACAGTGCAATGCAATGTAATTGGCAATATGCTTCACTAGTTCATCGGATGTGGTTTTACAGAAATAATTTACATATCTAATCATAAATGGCATTTTTTTCCTGACATCATCTTGAAGTTTCATGTTTCCTTCAATGCAGGTAAAAAACAAACATAAAATATTTAAAAAGCCCGTTATCGCGGGTCTTCGTGTTCTGTTCTGTTCTTCGCTTTCGTGTTTTGGGGTCTTCTTCTTCTTCTTTTTTGTGCTGTTCAGGGGTATTCGTTTTCATGTTTAAGGGGTTTTCTTTTTCGTGTTTAGGGGTCTGCGATTTTAGGTCTTAGTTTTCGGGGTCTTCGTTTTCGTTACTTCAAACGTTCAGCTCAGGCTCTATCTGTTAAGGATGAGTTCTTAGATTATATTTGATGAATTCTTGGCACTGAAAGTTTCCCGGCTTGTCGCCCTAGGAGAACGCCATACTTTTTTGGCAAAATCTTGTTACTTAGCAACGTCTTCAAAAAACCGCAATTTTTCAAGGATATAGTTGTTTTCAAGATTGGATTGCCCTACAGTAAAAGGACAACAAATCATTCATTCTGTTTATTTATTTCTATTTACTTTTTTGTTTTGTTTTGTTTTGTTTTTTTGGCTTCTTCAGGTGCAATCCGTCATTCAGTCATTGAATGCTATTTGCGTAGACAAGCAGGCCTCGGTTGAACAAGAATGGAACGAAATAGGAATGCCTTCGTCTGGCACAGATTTTATCTTACTTAATTTCTCGAAGCTGGTTGACCAACTCAGAGCACAAGATAAACTGCCAGCCCTGGTTTTCAGGTAATGCACAGCTTGGTGGCTGAATATCTATTTTGAGGTACATTTTGTCAAGGCATATAATTTAAACTTGAAGATAACACTTGCTTGCATGATTACTGTTACTGCTGCGGCTGAACCCTTTGGCAAACAATTTTTAGGAATTGATTATTGCTTGAAGTTAGGCTAAGGTGCTGCCGAGCTACCTATTTTCAGGCAAGTGAAAGAGATCAAAGCAAACGTACATGGACGCTGCTCATACAATCCCTCTAAAGCTTTCAAATTCTCCACTGTTCCTCGATCGATCGCGTAACCTAACACTGCGTCAGTTCAGGCTCACCAGTGCTCTTTCCGTCCTGGACTCACACAACGCGCCCGTGACGCTTTCATGAATAAATACGTTTCGCTTTTCTCGAGACGTGAGCATGGGACTTGAGCTTGAGTTGATAACCACTGATATCGCTTGTGGTTTGATGGAAAAGAGCCAATATGTAGAGAACTGCCGACGATTTTAAGTCAAATAATAAGGCAAATAGGTGTTTTAGATGCGGTCAAATACTTCGAACTTGCTCAGAACCTTTGTTGTTTTTTTTTTGAATAACTATCCCTTGAAACGCCCAAAAACGTATCGGGTCAAAGTCAGTTTTTTACAATCGTCTTATGTTCTTTTAAACAAAATCAAGAAAACTCATCCCACTGAAATAGATAAAAATAGATAAAATCTATCGAGAATTGTCATCTACTGTTCGACACACTAACTTCGCCACTAACTTCGTCTATTTGTGCATGTCAGTGAATCGTCACGTGATTATGTACACTGGAAATTATGCGTAGTGACAAGGACGAGGGCTTCAAATCTAACTAGAGATATATCGAATCAACAATTCCTCTTCCCCTTCAATTTTAAAGTAGACCTCAAGACCCTTGATTTCCCACTGGACAGAACTCCTGACCAGTTCTCACTGTACATGGTCGCTCCGCCTTAGACCAAGAATTGTAAGTATCGACCGACACATCCCGTGTTCGAAAGCAAGAAGACGATGCGAGCAATGTGAAGATGATCTAAATGCAAAGTAGATGCTTTTCTTGTCCTTCTCAACAGCTTTGACCGCAAGATGTGCGAATACCTATCGCTGTATCTTACTGAGGACTTTGAAGATCGAGAAGAAGTTCTTCGAGCTCAAGGGGACCCCAAAACCTTAAAACTGGTAGAGAAGAAGCGAGAAAAGGCTGAAAAGAGATTGAAAAAGACAAGAGATCAAACAGATAAAGAGAAAGGAAATAGGTATTTTAAAGAGTTTTACCTATTACTATGACATTGGCGTTTGTAAACATAGAAGCACTCGGTATCATAGAGCTACGCCATTATTGTAAACATAAAATAAAGAATAGAGTGGTGAACGAAGTTCATATTTGATGAAGGGCAACATGGCAGCCCCCAAACGTTACCTTCAACGTGTGTTTTCCACCAACTAGACACACTGTTTCATAACATCTGGTGATCTGTTGTAATGCTTCCCAACCGGGGAATGCTCCTTGAATTCGTGTGGTTTCCACACACGTTTTGTGGAACTTTCAGGCAGCACATACCAGATGCATATGCTTCTCCACATACTTAAATAGTATAATTAATTATAAAAGGAAGTGCCCCACGGCAACATTGAAAGAAGGCTGCCAACATGTTAAATGTTCAGTGCATGTTCAGTGCTCTCTTTTGGCGTTTTCTGTCCATTTTAGCGAATTATAGAAAATTTATCATCATGATAGATGAATTTATGCTGCCTCATTCCTTTAGACTATCCCCAGTTTCCAGCCAAGAGATTTTCCAGCATTTCGGGACTTTTGATTTACTCGTATTTAAACAAGTGAGGCGCTGGCACAGACCTCTTTTGCTTCAAGCACTCAGCGAGAGAACAAGCCTCTTTTCAGTTGCACCGAAGTCCCGAGATTTGACCCACCTCCGACCCGGACCAACCAGCCTTCTGTTCTCTGATTGGCTACGCCACTCACTATCTATTCTGTGATTACCGTAGCAGTGTGCGCTTGTTAACAAAATGATGGCCGCTTCTTGGCTCTTTCGAAGTCGTCTGTGAAGAGGATCTAAATAAAGTTTTGAACAACTAGTAGATTTATACTAAAACAATTAGATTATTCGCTATCGATTTCTATGCGTAATAGTTGACTCGGGCTGCACCCTCGTCAACTATTACGCGATAGAAATCTCGAGCTCATAATCTAATTATTAAAAGGATGTAACAAGTCATTACAAAAACAACAAATGTATGGGCCATATATTTTCGGTTTTATGTGGCAGTTTTAATCTCTAAACAGGTCAGCCAACCAACCAGTGGAACTAATTAAGGAAGATTTTTCATCTTTGGGTGAAACATTGCCTCAAGATGCATTGGCCCTGATAGCTCAAGGTGGCCCAAGGACCTTGAAATTGGCAGAGAAGAGGCGAGCAAAGGCTGAAAAGAGGTTGAAGAAATCAAGAGATGAAACAGAGAAAGGGAAAAGGTAATTAAAACACTTAAGCTTATCAGTCTTTAATACAGTGTCTTAGGTAACCAGGCAGAGAATGATTGGCTGAAGTTCAAATTTGAAGTTCAACTCTTCGCTAGAGGAAACTCCAAGGATTGCCGGCGCCAGTTGTGGAAACATAACATACATGCCCTTTTTTTAAGTGTCTGGTCGTTCTAGCGCCAACAGCACTAATTGGGGAAAAGATAAAAAGCAATATTATGAACAATTATTTAAAAAATTGAAACTTCCAAACTTAAAGTTTCATAACTTACAGCATTTTTCTTAAAACTACCTAAAATACAAAATTATTTACAATATATCCCCTATAGAGTAAGGGGTTTCCCACATATCCTTTTTGCGTATCATGGTTCCAAAAGCTGTCAAAGATTTGATGGTCCTTCCCTTTTTAGTTAGTTTCGCCCATAGCGATGGCCCTAAGTACCCGATGGAGTATTTCCCATGATAACGACTAAGCAAAAGTAGAGAAATGGTAATTAGGATACTCAGACGCGTACAAAACTTGGCACAGGCCAGTACTGCATGGCCTTAGCCAGAGATACGGCTTCCATTTGCGAAAATTAAACCAAAAGCCTTTAAACTCCCCATTTTAATTAATTAAGCTTAACAACGTATTCAGTTTCAGGCGAACATGCAAAATATACCCTATTTTAGACCAGTCACCAATGCAGCTCAAAAACTACATAGAGCATATAACGGAGTTGTTGGCTTCCGTCTGTCTCGGAAGAGTGTGGAATGTGCGCCGTGGTTTCAGTCTCTTGTGGAGTTGCAGCACCTAAAAGGTAGACCCTGTTGCAGCGGTTCCTGCAGAAAAGTCCGCGCCCGACTATGCGGGTGCTGGCTGTGCTGCCGTCTTCCGTCTGCACTCTCCTCTTTTCCCCCACTGCTTCTCTTTCTTCCTCTGGCTCCACAGCACGCCTGGCTAGGCAATTTGTCTCCAGCTGCTGTGGTCTACAGCAACGGTTCCCAGCTTGTCGGGTTGATTTCGTAAGCCTTAACGTCCCGCTTACAGACGTATAAAGAAGTACAATCTATATATAGGTTATTCACCTGTTTATGTGGCAGGTTTTATCACTCAACAGGTTGAACAACCAACACGAAGAGGAAGACGAGGAAGATTTTTCAGCTTTAGATGAACCTTTGCCAGAATGTACATTGGCTTTTACACACAGAATTGGAAACCAGGTAGACGAAGTAATCAAGGCTGCCTGTTATCTCTTTCATAATTGTTCCCAAAACTGTCGTATAAACTATCATTGTTTGATAGCCATCTTAAGGCACCTCACATAGGAGCTAGCCAGCTAGCCGTCAGAAGTGTTTTACAACCTTTAGATCAGGAAATTTCGATGAATTAAACTATTGCATGAAATGGCCCTGGCAACCTACAGCTAATAGGGACTTTAAGATACGGTACGGTAATAGTGAAGATCACTTCCGGTGACGTCATGACGCGCGTTCCAGTACGGCTTTCCCGCCGTAGCCTTGCTTTCTATTACGGGAAAGTGACTCGTTTCACGTACTCTTCACTACGTGAGTATAAGCCTGATGTTTTACTTCTCATTTTAACGCTTTTTCACTGTTTAAACAACCTTGTTCGAAGATAAATTGGAGAATCATAAAAATCCGTCCGAAAATAATTGTTTCTTTGTCATTTCTGCAGCAAATTTGAACCATTCAAACATCTATCGTGAGCGACAGTCATATTTGTACGGGCCGAACAGTCGCAGATAAGAGAACTCCGCATGTATTGAGCTGAGCTATAATTGTTTATTGCTGTTCAAAATGTATTTCATTAGGATCAAAAGTTTTGCATTTTCTGGCTGATCACGTCTTACGAACACCCTGCCTGTGCTGAAATCGAGCTTTTTGTCAGTGTTTTTTTCTTTTGTGCTTGAAATTAAGGCTAAGAGGCAAATCTGTAAAGTTCGGGGAGATGTAAAACGGATACAGGAGAAAGAAATCTTCATCATTAATCAAGCCTATGTCATATGAAAGTAGAATAAAGTCCCTGGTTTTCGTGAGCGAAGCTATTTTTGTAAGGACACGTAAAGGCTACACACCCCGTTGCCGTACAGCGAAATCTTAATCCGTTTGAGTTTTGCGAAGAACACGGCTTTGTCAGCCTAGTCCCTCACAGCTGAAGTAGCCGTAGTAGTAGCTCGCCGTAGGGTATCTTAAAGTCCCTAGTATCTTACAGTTTACGGCCTACAGCGTGAATGAGTTATAAACAATGTCATCTTGAAATTTTTCCTTTATTTTCTAGGACTTAGAAAAGATTATGGACCGCATACGGTTTATCAAGAGTAAAGACATATTCAAGCGTTCCTTGAAACGAGGAATCTGCTATCATCACGCTGGACTTAACAACAAAAGACGCAGCTGTGTGGAAATCTTGTTTAGGGAGAGATATCTTCAGGTAAGATTTCAACAATGGAACAGAAGCCTTTAGCTTGGTGGCCTGTCGAGCACTTAAACTTAAATTGGTTTTATCAAAATGGAAATGATCAAATAATCATAAATTGATGGCTAAATGTAAAGTTTCATTGCAGTTGGAATTTATGTAATAACCCAAGTTATTCTCGCAGTTTGATTGGTTCTTGCCCATGACCTATTAGAGGAGAGACGCACGATTGACGTCATCATTTCAAAGTTTTTCCCTCTGTGTTTAAAATAGCGGAAAGTTTTGAGAATTTAGATACTATTTTACGTGACTGGGGAAAGATAAGGTGCAAAAAGTCTTGTCGAGGCATTGAACAGGTACGAGAGTCTGGAAGAAGAAACAAAAAGCCGTTTCTTTTCTAGAAAATGACTCGAAACAAATACTCGAGCAGTCTCAGTCGGCAGTCGAGCGAGACTAAACCAAACACAAAATTGATCTTGAAATTACTTTATGGTAAGAAACCATTGCTTTGTCTCGAACTTAACAAAACCAATGAGCAAACTGTTTATGTCATTAATTTATTTTAAAAATTCAACTTTTCTTAGTCTCAAAATGATTGTTGACACAGTTTGATTCCAAGAATTAAACATCAAAACATCATCAGTTTGAATAAACACATAAGCTTAAGTACAGTTTAATCTTGTTTTCCGACGCGAATGTTCCAGTCCGTTTCAGGGCACAGTAGCGAGAAAAGAAGAGCTTACTAAAGCTCACGGTCAACTGTATCCCAGCTATAAGGTGTCTCCGACACTACATCAAACTGATTTGAGAATCACCAACTGGCACAGAGGACACAAATTTCCACCGTCACTAATGCTCCTTTCATCCAATACTCAAATCGAACGGTCTCCAGTGTTGACCGTAACCGCAAGTTTTTCTAGCGTATTTTTTCAACTCCTGCAATATTCAAGACAAATTAACTCCCAAGATTTTTGGCTCACAGGGCTGCTCTGACGCCAAAAACTGACTTGACTTTTCAGCATTTTCTTTAAGATTTGTAGATTTCGCAGTTTAATTCTACTTTCGTTGTAAGTTTTCAATCCACGAGAAGCAATTTTCTTCTTAAGTTTGACAGTTGCGTGATATTCCTGGACCAATCACAATTCTTTGCGACGCATAGCAACCAATGAGATTGCTTCATTTTGTATAGTCAATAGATTACGTCAAATGGCTTTTTTTCGTGTTCGCCAAAGTGGGCAAATGACGGTTTCAGAGTTAGGTTGAAAGATTTTAAAATAAAAAAGCTTTTTCTGTTTCTTTAGTATGTAAAACAAATAGATTCCGTGTTGCCGTGCGTCTGTTCAGTAATAGATCACAGATGACGTCAAAATGTGGTAACAACAAATAAGTGGCACACGAGGCGATAGCCGAGTGTGTCACTGATGTTCTTACCACATTTTATATAAGAACTGAGATTGGTAGCTTAGTGAAGGAAAGTTGCAGGACGGTTAATTTTTTTTTTATGGAAACAAATTAAAACTATTATAACAGATAAAAGTGTTAAATGCCATCTCTGTATACCGCCACGTAAATACCTCCCCAGTCTCTCCAGGTACAGGGTTGCCTTGTAATTGGTTCCAGATCAAAATTATTACAGGTTTTATTGATTCTTTAGGTGGTCGCAGCAACGGGAACTTTGGCCCTTGGCATTCACATGCCTTGCAAGACAGTCGTGTTCGCTGGAGACTCACCTTTCTTAAACTCTCTGATGTATAGACAGGTTAGTTGACTTCCTTATTGTGGAACCACTGCACAAGAAAGAGTGGTGTTTGGTTTATGGGTTTCTCTCAGGTTTTAACAAATTACTTTTATCAATACACAGTGCCTGGTTTTGTTGGTTTTGTAGATAAATAATATCTGAGCCTCTTTCCTGAGCATAATATTTAGCCCGGCAAAGATTAATTATGAGTCATAAGGAAAAGGGCCTGGCATTTATTTTAGACAATACGTGCAAACAAAATCCCATTACTTCTTTCCACTGAAAACTTTCGAGAGAATAAAAAGTGTAAAACTGAGCACTTTCTTGAAAACAGCTATTTAAAGACATACCATGTGCCTCTATTGTATGTTAAGGTCGCAAAGTACAAAAATTATTCAGGCAATTTACCACGGGAAATTGCGTGACGCAAAATTTTGATAGAATGTGAAAAAAGATCCCTAAGTTTTGTACATTACTTCCCCCTTGTGTGCAGTATTAGAGTTCACTGATGCATTTATCTTGCTGTGGAGGGTAAAAATAACTCGCGATTCTGAAATCAATTTCTGCATTTGACGTCCACCAAGATAATCGTCTCTTGCGTCCATTTATTTTGTTGCTTTCAGATGTCTGGCAGAGCGGGTCGTAGAGGCTTTGACCCGGTGGGAAATGTTTTGTTTTTTGGAGTTCCTTACCGCAAGGTTCAACGACTCATAACAGCTAACATTCCAAAGCTGGTTGGGAACTTCCCCATAAATGTATCGTTGGTCCTGCGCCTGCTCTTGATGACGACAAAGGGAGACGACAAGAACGATGCGCTGACTAAGGTATCAGTAGGAAATAGAACTTGATCATACGTTGAGAACTCCTTTGACCGAGCTGCATTCTAGAACGCGATTCGAGTGAAGAGTGCAGAGTGCAGAGTGCAGAGTGCAGAGTGCAGAGTGCAGAGTGCAGAGTGCGGAGTGCGGAGTGCGGAGTGCGGAGTGCGGAGTGCGGAGTGCGGAGTGCGGAGTGCGGAGTGCGGAGTGCGGAGTGCGGAGTGCGGAGTGCGGAGTGCGGAGTGCGGAGTGCGGAGTGCGGAGTGCGGAGTGCGGAGCGCCGAGCGCCGAGCGCCGAGCGCCGAGCGCCGAGCGCCGAGCGCCGAGCGCCGAGCGCCGAGCGCCGAGCGCCGAGCGCCGAGTGCAGAGTGAAAAGAGAAGAGAAGAAACTAAATTGCAAAGACCACGTCATTAAGTTAGAGCGACAGGCTAAAGATTATCGCACGCGTTCGTTAAGTGCATAGTCAATTAAATATAGGTCGTTTTAGCCTTAGATGGGCTCGACACTAGCTCACATTTCGAATAGCGTAGACGGTATTTTCGAGTTATAGGGACTTGAAACTTAATTGCAAAGACCTTGTCCTTAAAGTGCCCTTGAAGTAAAAAATAGTTTCTGCTTATTTGAAAGGCTTTTCAAAGTAAAGAAGAATGGCGTTTCCCTTTTTGGAATATCTTTCTTCGTTTTAGAGATGTTTATGTTTTTGTATCATGCAAATGAGGAAAGTGATGATGTCATAGGTGGTTCCAATAAAGCAGTACAACACTTAATGAAGAATATCTCTAGAAATATTAAAGCAGTGTTCTTTAAACTTGGCACCAGAAATGTACATCACAAAAGAACGAAAATGACACTCGTCGTGCCGTTGCCATGACAACAGTTATGCCACTGGTCCTTTTTTAATAAAGACTAAAATTCACAGATTTGATCTTAAACAAAGATTATCCACTCCCAACAATCTAATGGGGAGAGTTAAGACAGTATGGAAACCATGCGTGTTCCGAGCAAGACCCTGTGTCCCACTTTAAAAGGTTGCAAAAGGGGATATTTGGTTTTTCACTGAAAGAGACTGAAACCAAGAATGTTGCCATGGGAACAACAAAGTAGGTGTCATTCTGTATCTTTTGTGATGTGCATTTCTGGTGCCAAATTTGAAGAACACTGCTCCAATATTTCTGGAGATATTTTTGATTCAGTATTTTACTGTTTAAGTGGAACTATTAATGACGTCATCACTTTCCTCATTTGCATAACACAAAAACGTGAATATCTCTAAATGACAAAAAATATTCCAAAAAAGAAAATGCCATTCTTCTTTACTTTGAAAAGCCTTTCAAATAACCAGCAATTATTTTTTTACTTCATAAGCACTTTAAGTTAAATCGACAGGCTCAAGGATATCGCGCGCGCTGGTTATGTGTATAGTCAATAAAGTATTGGTCGTTTTGGACTCGGAGGGACTGACACTAACGGACAATGAGCTGCGCAGACTCACATAGGCTTGATTCCGAATAGCGTAGATGATGTTTTCGAGTTTAAGGGACTTTAAAAACACTTTTAAAAAGTCCAGAGAAGCACTTGGGTCGGCAATGTTCATTCGTGTTCAATTGGTTGCGTCACAGCAGGCCTGAAATAACCTCACGCTTTCTGGGACCCCTGATTACGTCCTCCAAATGAATGAGCTGATGTAGATAAGCTCAGCATTATTCCAAAATGCAAACAAAGAAAATCAGGAGATTTCTGCTCTTTAATTCAGGTTTTAAGACTGAGACTCACCCAGAAAAAAGAGGGCGTGGTGAGGGGAGTTTGGTGTTACAAAGTGTGTGAAGTGTGTCTTCCGGGTATCACCTATTTGTTTAAGTTGTTGAATGACCTGCTAACGAACTCAGTGGAAATATGATTTACCTTAAGGTTTTATAAGACTTGAAATTGCGTTGCATTACAATACAATGCCTAGCTTAACTATGCATTACGTACATACTCTACTCATGTTTATTACGCTACGAACATTATATAACGAATTTTGTTTTGATTGTTTTACAACTGAAGATTGAAAAGATGCTTTGCTATCTACAAGTATTAAGTCGGAACAAATCATTCATTGTGTCCAGTCTGGTACAATTATCAATAGTGAAATATGTTCTAAACATGTGTACCGCCGTAAATCAGACGCCAAGAATATCACAAGCAGGAATGTTGCGTAATACAAACGTATAACCGGCATATTTTCGTTGAGAAAGACTCACCATACCTTAAGTGAAAGAAAAATGTCTGTCATGCATTTTTCCATTACTATATCCGCGATCGAAGCTGAAGTTGGCCTGGACCCATAGCCCCTTGTGGGACATAGGTGTGGTCAGTTTTACCTCAATGGAATACAGCTTCGCATCTGTAAGCGCGTCTTTTGGAGGGGTTGCTAAGAAGTGGAATGCCACAGGGCAATTATTTACTTTTTAAACTATTAAAATGACGCATTATTACCATCATTCAGAGGCGGAAATGCAGTGAGTCTTAAACCCATTTTTCACGTCAAACCCTTGACTCGGTAACGTTGTTGAACATATCATTTCCCAGCTCTCGTCTTCCTTCTAAGGGACAAACTTCAATTTTTGGTCACTTACATTTATTGCTGCGATACTAATGCTTATATTGATTGATTTGAAGTTTGTATCTCTCAAGACATCCTACCAAAGTCATCTGTTTTTGGCCTTCTAGCAAACCAGGAACTTTGGCAACTAGGCGACCGATTTTGAGACATTAGTAACGTTAAATTGTCACTAATAATCAGTTTTGAAATATCCAGCTTACTTCCCGTTTCATTAGTTAGATTAACAAAGGACTGCGTTAACGTTTGGCGAAATATTGTGAAGTTTGATTGATTCAAGTTGGTACAGTCGTCTTTTCAAAGTCACGATGTAAAAAACCGGCTTTTTCCGATTCGTGATATATTTTAGGTGCCATGAAAAGTACGGGCTAACGGCAGATTTTCAGTTTCTGGAACGCAATATCTCCAGTTCTGAAAGGCTCTGGTAATCTTGAGAATCATGTGGCGTATAAGTAGTAAGACAATAGCTACAAGCTTTTAAAAACGCCGTTACCACGACGTAGGGCACTTTCTTAGCCTCTTATTTCCATTTAAATGGCTCAATCTGGCCAGGTTTAATCTGCATTCTGTATTTTGCATGAATGCTGTCCTTTTGAGGAAGTTTTCGCAGCTTGAGCTCTATGGTTTGCACGTTAAGTTGGCACACGTATTGCAAAAAGAGAAAGTTATTACTAAAGCTCCCTGCTTTTCCACTGGAGAGAGAGAGAAGAGAGAAGAGTGAAGAGCGAAGATCAAAGAGCGAAAAGCGATCAAGAGCGAAAAGCAAAGGGTAACCGTCAATGAATTAGAATCAATATATAGCTCTTTAAGGCGAATCTGAACACACTTACACGGAATGCGCATGAGTTCATTAATCGTAGAAATGTGGGAGAACAGGACTCTTATTACAATAATTACTGTGTTGTTACTTTCTTTTCAAGGCTCTAACTCTGCTGTCTCATCCGTTCATCTGCCGCAAGCACCCGGAAATGGAAAGTCAGATCAAGAAACATTTTCTCTTTAGCGTCGAACTTCTTGTTAGATTGGTGAGTGAAATCCTTTACCATTTGAGATCGGAACTGTCTGCTACCTGCAAAACAAGTACCTTTACACTACCTTAATGCATAATGTTGATCCACGCGGTTTTTACGTTGCCCGCAATACATTTATTCTGAGTTAAATCATTCTAATTATTAGGCGTTCTAACGATGTTTAATTTCCTTTGGGTTACCTTTTATGCTGATGATTTAACTACAGTGTATTATCGTATATCGTTCTCTTGTAGGTTCCCTATTCCTTTTTAGATGCATTACGATGCCTTTTCAGATGTATTATTTTTAGCTAATTTATTTTTTTTGTAACGGAAATCATACTCCTAACTCAACAATAAGCATGTGGCTCATTCATAACAGGTAGCACAAGAAATTGCCATAATTTAATTTACAGTACTAATAACAAATGTCTGCCAATTCCCATATTTTGCAACATGGCAGTAGCAAGCTGCTGTCGTTATTTTTTCCTGTGTAGAGTCTTATAAACAATGAAACTGGCGCTCCTCAAGAGATGGCCGGACTCGCCACTCATCTTCATTATCACGAACCTTCCAACTACGTCTTGGTCAGTTTTCTGCAACGCGGGCTCTTTCATGATCTTTGTCAACCAGGATTAAAAGGTAAGGACAGCTTCAATGCGATCTACCATGCATATTCTCCGTTTTGACTCACAAATTATGGGGAGAATTAATGGGGAGGGGGATATCCCCTACCGTCTCTAATCCCCTCTCGCCATTTCCTTAACTTTTGGCAGTCTTTAGCGTGTTTCCGTTTCTTCATTCTCTCAAATCAGACTTCAAAACGATTGCTATGATATCGTGCGACTTTCAAATATATTTATTGTGTTATATTTTCCTTTTCTCTGTTACAGGCAAATTTTCGAAAGACGTCATGAGGAAAATGGTTCTTGTTCTGAGCCACTTGTTTGGTCGAAGATTCCTTCACGCTTCTTTCAAGCGAAGAATCCGCTCGTGCCCGACGTCAAAAGTAAGAGTTCCTTCATAAGCTATTTTTTCTTTGCTTCTCTTTTTCTGCTTTTTGTAGCAGATCGGCGCGTCTCTAACAGGCCATGCACTAGGTTTAGAGTTTAGTTATATAAACCATTCACAAACATGTCAAAGTCATTTTCAAGCGAATGAGAGCATCGAATCAACCAGTTGAGCCCTGGCCTGGCCAAACGGACTGGCAAGTAGTCGCAAGAAACCGCAAGTTTAGCTTGCATAGAGACTTGCATTGGGTCCCGGGGGGTACTCCCAGAAAAGTTGGGTAGGGATGTGCGGCTCACTTCTCAAAACCCTTACCCTATTTATGACCAAAATCTGCAATTTTGCTATCCTATTTATGACCTGGCCAAAACTTCGATACCCTATTTATGACCTTTGTAGCTGGCACAGTTGCCCTAAACATCAGTTATGAAGGGCTTTTGTTGACCGTCTTATTGATGATGATGAAAAAGTAGCTTCTTCTAAGAAACATACCCAATTCAAGACTAGAGTCCTAAAACCATACCCAATTTGAGACCAAAATTGCCAAAATTGATACCCTATTTATGACCAAAACGACTGGAAAACCCTACCCTTTGGGGCCGCACATACCTATATAGTTCATATAAGGGATTACTCCCCTCCCCCCGGGCATTGGGTGCCCAAACGGACTCACAAGTTTCCACGCGAGTACAAGCAAGTTGCAAAAAATAAAAAAAATAAAAAAATAACGAACGATCATTTTAAGGCCACGGGCTTAAGCACTCAATTCTAGAATCTTTTAATGGAGGAAAAAGATTAACGTCTTAAAAAAGAAATCTGTTGGGATGCAAGTATATTGTTGACCCATTTCAAAGATTCGAGAAGTATGAAATACGCCACGCGAAACAATGAATATGTTACTCTTAGATTTAATACAGTAACAAATGGGAAGTACACTATCAGATATCCAGGGCCTAAGTTATGGAATCTTATACCAAGGAACAATAGAAGTTCACCGACATTGTGAGCTTTTAAGAAAAACACTCGCAAACTTAACGTAGTGATGGTTTTATTAGTGCTATTTTAGTCTGATACTTAAGAGTAATACTTACTTTCTTACTGAAACAAAAATAATTCACGGCGTTGTAGCTTCTTTGTTCCACCTCTGATCGATGTCTTACCCTCGCATCTCACTAACAATTATGATTGCGTAAATGTAGCATACATGGTTTTATTTTCCCTTTAAGGTAATTTTGGAAGATCTTCCTGATGAATTTGCCGAAGCACTTCAAGCTTATAACCGTCAGGTTACGGATGTCTTCCGCCAGTACCTCCAAACTGTGGCCGCAGAACTTAAAGAGGAACGGGGAGAGGAAAATAAACTCCCTTTATCAGGCATAGGTAAGAAGGATACGCTGTCAGCTATTCATATACCAGTTATATGAACGCTTTAGACTGGGTTCCAGGGATTATCCCACGAGTCACTTGTATTTTCTCTTCAGAAAATACATAATCCAAAGATAATCAATGCAACGCACGATGGGAACGTTGGGTGTAATACCGGTCGAGTAAACAATGGCTTTCTCCTGCGTTCTGATTGGCTGTATTTTCCATGGCATTTTATAAAATGACTGAGCTACTGCGCGCGCGCTCATGCATTACAATTGGTCGATACGTGTGCTTAAATGATTGTATGTAAACACGGTTTACAGTGATCGTTGAGAACGCTACACATGACGCTTTACATTATGTGCTACATTAGCTAACTCTGATTTCCGTTGCAGAATTTCCAGATCAGGCAAGCTTTACCGACCTTGTCGAAAACGAAACCATCAAAAGCCTTGCACGTTCTTCCATTGTTTACTCTGCTTGTTCGTCATTCACTGCACTATCAGGGAATTCAGACTTACATTTTCATTCCACTGGCCAAAAAGCAGCTGTTCACTTGGAAAAGAAAGCAAGCAGCGTTGGTGGAGGAAGTGAAGAAAGTGAACACAAATCTGAGAGTGACGAAGAAGATGAGAAAGAGCATCGTGAGCCAATTGAACACTTGTTGAAGGTAAAACAAGTGGCAGTCATTTCTTTTTATATCGTGGCTATTTCTGTCCATCTGGTTGGCCGATTTTGCACGCGAATCATATATTACGGGGATTATTATATGGCTAGGGCTTGCCTGAGCTACCACACCCGTGCTGTGATATGGCTAATGATAGGGCCGGATTTTCTCGTTATGTTTATAGAGCGTATTCACTCACGTGTCCAGTAGCCATGCAAATTTATTGGAACGAAAGAAAGTGTTTACATAAGAAACGAGTTGAACTGCCACAGGATTGGTTTGGAACACCAACATGGCCGCCGTTTCATTGTTTTTGAACACCAATAGGGCTGCCATGACGTCATGTGCATACGTTCCATGACCATGGGCATTTGTATCAGCGATGCCTGGCTAAAACCGAAGGGGAAAATGTTAAGGCCAACCTATAAACTCCAATCACTAGCTGGAGATGGTACTGCACGATCTATTATCGCATTTTGTTTCGCTCTGTCCGTATCGGATCGATTGACCTCGGATGATTTTCTCCCCGAACAGCTCTCGCGCTAACTGAATGCAACGCTATTCACATGTTTCTGCACTAAACATTCGTTAATTATCTCTATGATGTTTTACACGCTCTAAACATGTCGTAATAGGAAAGGCCCTGTGACCGTTACTGCTATACTTAAATTAACATTTACCTTGTTAACAACAGACATGACTGGCGATAAGACTTGGAAAATAGAAAGACTATTTTTACGCATAACCTTAGAGTATTAAAATCGTAATGTTTAAATACAACACATCTTGGGTTCAGTGGGAAAAAATTAATGAAATATAGTTTCAAATATGGTCGTAAGAGACAAAAAAATGGCCGTTATTTTCATTTTCAGATTATTCGTCAAGATGTCTACACAGATATGAACGTCGTTCCCATTCTTCCTCTGAAGAAATACAACTCGACCGGACGTGTTCAACATTTGAATGCTTATGCACTGGATTTCTTCAAACACGGATCCCAGAAAGTTATCGAGAAGGAGAATGGGTTAGTTATTAACACAATTATTTACGGCATTGAATTTCTTCAAGAGAGTGTGAAGGTCATTTTCAGCTATCTCCTCTGGTTGTTCTTATATCCCGAGAGAAGAGCTCAACCATTTACTTGATGCTTTCTTTCGTAGAATCAAGGCCGGCGAGGTTTTCTCGTTGCTGAAGGACTTTTACCTCACCATTAAATCAATCAGGTAATACTCTTTTAAAGAAGAGACTACTGATAATCTTCGGAGTAAAGTCTTTACTCTCACTACCCACCATTCCAGCCTTGGCTATACTTATATATGGGGATGGATAATATATAGATTTAGCCAAGCATAAAAGCGTAGCTCTTGGGCCGGGTTGTTCAAAGCCTGATTAAGCTAACCCAGGATAAGTGAGAATTTTGATTTGAGTTTTTTAAATAATCTGAAACTACTCAAAACATAAGCAGTGAAAAATATTTTTGTAAAAGAAAAAAGTATGCCTTGGTTAACCTTTCATCCTGGGTTAGCATCAACGGGCTCATTTCCGAATAACCCTGCCCTGATTACTTAAGCAATAGACCACAAGTTTTTATGGTTTATAGGCTGAGAAACCACGCGGGATTTTGGAAGAACACGAGAAGAATTCGTAAATCACGAACCGCAGGCGAGTGATTTACGAATTCCTCGAGTGTTCTTCCTCTGCTGGTGAGCTCAAGAAATGCGGGGAATTTGAAACTGTTTTGGTTTCAAGTTTACAGTGAACTTCAGAGGAAAACCACTCAAAATCCAAAGTTAACACTTTCAAGTTCACCCAGGACCCAAAAGAGAATGGCTCATCAAAATGAAGAGAGAATGCTTTACACCCTCAAAGCATTCGCGCGTTTGTGCAGAACATTTTACCAAAGACGGCTTCGAACAAAATCTTGTGGTGAGGAGTTTGTTGGGACCCTCTTTCAAGCTTTGTCAACTTGTACTTAAGAAAGACGTGGTACCGACGGTTTTTAACTTCACTATGGAAGGTTGCAAGCCGGCAGTTGGGCAAAAAACGAAGAAAAACAAGTGAATAATGCCCGCCGAACAGCGGGCGAACTCCTCCGCCATTTCCCAAGTAAAAAAAGACGTGTATTTGGATCCAAAACCTTCACTGACGCAGAAACGCAGCAATTTTGAAAACAACAATGACGTCACAAAGCAGAGTCTCAGTTCCATTCCTTCTGTTAAAGTGCGCGGGTCATTTTGGAAATGTTTTCATGAAGCCATCGGCTGTCTTCGTACTTTTAACTTTTTTACTCCCTTTCACGGCTCAGAAAGAAATATTTCCGCGAAATTTTTTTAAAGTGTTTTTTGTTTGGCTGAAGAAAAGATGTCTAAATTTTGGTTCATTTGACCTTAAACCTAGTTTTTTTGCACGCGATCCCATCAAAAAAGCCGTACTTGGGCAGCGGTTAACTTTAAAAAACACGTGAACTCGTAGCTCAAAACCTTGTTTTGACAGATGTCAATTGACCGTAAAATAGATTTCCAATATCAAAGGTGTATGCTGTAAACCAAGGCGGCATGTCCTAATATAAAAGACCTTGAAAAACTCGCGCACGCGCAGAGCATGTGGCGCACGTACGGGGGTCGTAGGGACAATCACGTGACGACCAAATTTTCTCGGCTGGATGGGTTACCAAATTCTCTAAAATATGGGGTCCCGCTCGCGCGCCTTCGGCGCGCAGGAGCTCCGCTAAAAAACGCTTAGGAGGGGGAGGGGTAACTCTGTGATATATACTAAACTGTATATACCCTGTTATATACTATTCTTAGTCGCTTTATGCTACAGAAAATGAAGATAAGCGCCGGTCACTAGACTGGCAAGTGGATTTTACCTTATGCATGGAGCGCAGGGCGTTTGGAAAGTCACGAAACATCTTTCGTAGAGCTGCCCTGCCGTAAAAGATAATTGTAATGAATCAGGTAAGACGTCAAAAGTGCCGTCAAATAGATTATATGAAAGTAATTTTCTTACTTTCTTGTTTCGCAGTTGTTCTTTGGAAGAACTGGGACCCAAAACTGACAATGTCGTGCTCGCCTTTAAGCAGTTGGCCCAGGAGTTTGGAGAGAAGTTCAAGAAACAGTTTAAAAGAGACATATGAGAACAAATTCAGACAGTTTTTTCTGCATATAACAAGCTGTCTAAATCTTCTATAAAACTTAAATAAACGGTTACGTACTGACAGAATTTTTTAAGTGCAAATTCTTTTCCGTCGGTAAATTCTTAGTCAGATTGTTCCTTTAAAATATTTTTTGTCTCTTTTTTAGTTTCTGAAAACACTCAGTTCAGTGAATAGACTGAATCGAAGTTGATCCCATTTTACTAGTCTAACAGCTAAATCTATCTAAATAAAATAAAAGTTAAAAATAGTGATAGTTAAAGTTTACCTAAGTTAACTGTTTTGTTTTCACGACATGTTTGAGAATCTATCTTGGCCTGGGCTATAGTCCAACATGAACAGTTAGTGATGAATGTGAGTCTTCAGTCATCGTGTTCATGGCCAGCTCGAAAACTTGATTGGCTATATCGCTGATGACCATCCGCCGGATATATATATAATCAGGATCGCGTAGGTTTTGTCTTTGAAGGGAAAAAAAGAGAGACCAATTAACTAACAAGCCTGATATGGTGTTGAAGAGTACCATAGAGGTACGATTGGATACTTACGTATGCCGTGCCTAAATTCTGCCAAATATCTGGCGATACCAGAGCAAGATGATATGTAATGGTACCAAGACTGAGTGGAGTCCAGTTCGATCTTTAATCATACGAGTGATTCACAGAATTAGAGAACCGCGTATAGCAACCTGTTAAATCGCGATTGCGAGTACGATTACAGACAGAATTGAACAACACCAAGTCTGTTACCAACGTATCATGAAAAACTCAAAGAAAAAAATTAAATTTGACCAAACGAAGCCTGACGATGATTTATCAGTTATCTCAACAACCGTTTCTGAAAGGTTTGGGAATATGGAGAGGTCAGTCACAAGGAGGGGCCAAATAAACGGGCTCGCCACGCGAATTTTATTATTGAAAGTTCGTTATTGGACGCTTTGTCATCGGACAACTGAACTGTTCGTGATCCAGTTTTCTGAAAATAGCGCGTGTTGATAACCGATCAATCTCGATTAGACCGATAACGCATGAAATCAAGACATTTGATAAGGTTTACAATTGTTAAAGAATAAAAATTGAATATATTTGGAGAAAATTATTGTTGGAAATTCTTGATGGAAAAACTCGGTAAATATTTAATTTGCTAAGTTTCGTAGTTGGAATGGTTACCTTTATTTAGGCTTAATGTAATGATCAGGTGAAATGCTAAAATATATCTTTACCCGACCACTTTTCCTGAAATAATTTATTGTTATTGATAGTATGCTTTATTCTTAATGTAAAGATATATTTTCTTAAGTGTAAAAACACAGAAAACTTTATTTCTTTAGTTAAGGTTGCAGGTGGACAATTTTAGCTTATGCTAAATATCTCTTAGTAACACTCTAGATCTAGATCTAATTAAAACGAAAAGGTGTTATTCGTGGAAAACCGTTTAAAAGTCGGTTTGGTTCAAAAGAACTTTGTAACACGTACGTTAGCACCTATAAAACCTCGGTTACTTAAGTATTAAAATATGGAAAAGGTGTAACAAGTACGGCTGTCTTTCTTCTTCAATAAGTAAACCTGAGTTGTTGTTTGAGGACGATTGCACAACAATCTTTATTTGCGTTTTTCTATACATTGCTGTAACGTGTATTTTAATTCAATTCTGTAAAGACCATTCTTGCAATTTTTATATTGCTCTCGTTATTTTATTTTGGCCAGACTCTCTTGGAAACATAAAAAGAAAATGTGAAATGAAAAAGATTTCGACTCTGGTATTCGGTCGAGGGAAAATATGGTAATGATTCTCGTGCGCAAGGGCAGTGCTGCTATGCGTGAGCTGCGCAAGTCTTACGCAAACCCAGATGTCAGTTTGATGCTTGATTGAGAAGTATCGACCTGGTCAACATAACAGAGCGAGAACAGAATCTTAGGTTCAGAAGTGTAAAAGCCGTAGAAGGTAACGGTGCACCAGAAGTAATTAAGAGGGAGCTTTTAAAAGAGAAGAACGCGTGTTCGTCCATTTGTAAAAGAGGTTGTGTTCCCCCGACAATCTTTCTTTTACACAATTGGCTACTTGCGAATTTGGTTGACCATGAGTTGGCAAACTTCAGTGACCATAATCAGTATCCATAGGAAAATGACGGTCATTTGCTGCTTACTACATAATAAAAACAAATGGTACAGTGGAACCTCGATATAACGAAGGGCCAAGGGACTGGAAAAATATGTTCGCTACAACGAGGTTTCGTTGTATCGAGGTTCTTTCTCATATATTTTACTATTACTGGGGCAAAGAATATCGTTCGTTATACCGAGGTCTTCGTTAAACAGAGATTCGTTGAATGGAGGTTCCACTGTAACGTACAATTGCTCGTAAAAATTCCTTTTTAAATATTTGAATATATGAACTCTTGTTTTGTTGGGGTGAAGTTTCGGAATATAACACTTTTTCATCCAGCCATTTTCACTACTCGACAAGCTTTTCAAACAAATTAGCCGAGAAAACTATTTCTCAGAGCGTCTTAGTCTTCGAGCAGGATCTTAGTGGAGAAAGAAAGAAGGAAAGGAAAAAGGGAGGAAGAGCCTGCCTGCAGAAACTTCAAATTGCAAACAATTTTTATCGACTGCAGGTTTGGTTTCATTTGTTTCCTGTTTTGAAATTCGTGATTTCCACTCGCTGTTTAATTTTTTGAGCAGAGTAAGAATCACCAAATAACGTCAATTAGAAAATTAACTAAGTTTTTGAAATATTCATCATTTGTTACCACCCATCCTTCCCAGAAACAAAAAGCTTATCCATTTTGCATTTTTATGATCTTTGCCAAGTGTTAAATATTTTCAACTGTCAAATACTTTACTGTTCTATAACTCGATAGAAACACGAAGAACATGTTTAGCTGTAGCTGGTATTTATCTACAGACAAGTGGCAAGATTCTAGAGTAAAATAAACCATTTTCGAATACGCGTCACCGTCATCTTTGCCTGAGATGTCCAAGTCGCTGTAATCGCGGCCAAAAGAACTCACGCTGACTGGAAAATTGTGAACTTACATAATTTCCGAAAAAGAGGACAACCTCCTGATGTATACAGTGTGTGCATTGTCACGCAATAAAAAATAAACACAAGAAATTGTGATATTATAGATGATAAATAAAGAAGACAGTGCTCCAAGTTTAAGGTGTGTGTGTTGCCCCAAAGTTGAGATATTAATTCGTCGAAATGTTCCGCGCAAAATTATAGAGCCTAGTATGGAGCCAAAATGTTGGAGGACTTCCTTCGTCTCTAATATGGCGGCCTGAAAATAGTGTAAACCGGCATCTGGAACTTACTTTGGCTATCTAGTCCACTGATTATCTGAACCGAACCAAAAAACATTCACACAAGCACTTTTCCTAATACTCCTAAAATGGCTAAAAATCACGAGATAAGTGAATATTTTTCGACAAACGCGATCTTAGCTTCATGTCACGCACCGCCATAACTCCGAAATTCAAAATGCGCTGGTTTCCAAACGAAGGACGCTACTGAACCAGAAAGTTGTAAACAGATATAAATTCAGCACCTCTTATGCCTGACAAGGATGAAACCTTTAGGGGCTCTTTAGTTTTGGATTTGAGAATTTGATGACGTCACGTGAACACACTCCATACTCAATTTTTCGAAAAATTATCCTGGAAACTTCGGTTCCATTTGATTTAAATTCTCGATTTTCCGGAATTTGTATAGGTAATCATACGGTCTCGAGTTCAATTTGGAATTAATTTGCACGAGTATGTTTTTCAAAAAGCTGACATTGCACAAACCGCTTACTTAGTAATGATATAAACATGAAAAAATTCGCCAGGAAGAAGTGCCGGAAGATCTTTCTTGAAGTCATTTTTTCTCATTCGAGAAAATTGTCTCATTCGCACAAGATTTTCGTCATCATTTTACGTGATATCATTGGCTTAGAAAATTTCCTTTTACCTTTCAGCCAATCATAAATCCAAAATTACGATGTATAATGCGCACTGGTGTTACACTTTTTGCACTGGTGTTACACTTAAACTGCACTACTCTCGACCAATCAGAATCGAGTAATTTTTTCATGTATATTATTATCGGTTGAATGGTTCAGTTTTCGGACATTTCCGCATCATTTGTCCCCATTTCCAACATTTTTTGGTCGAACGAAAAGCGGCTAATGTTTAGATACATATCTGATTTCTGTCACAATAAATATCACGCCAAGTATCGAATGCACATTTCGTTTAAATTGTGTTACTTATTTTAGACTATGCATAATTCCACAAGCTAAATAAACTTTATTGGGAATGAAGTTAAAAAAAAAAAAAAAATGCGAGGCGCTTCCCAGAATTATATTAATATAAAAATATAAGCTATTTACGAGGCATATAATATTAAGAATAGCAATAAAAAGCTATTTACAATAATATTAAAGCTATTAAAACTATAAATTAGTTTCTATGGCAGGAACAGTCCCTAAACTGAATATATCTATAAGATAGAACTTAGTAGTGAAAAATAAAACTTGGTGACAAAGGTCTTGAAAGTTGAAACACTAGAAAAACAGGAGAAGGGAGCAACTGTACAAATTAAATTCCATAACTTAACAATCCGATTGAAATAAGAAGCTTGAAATAAAGTAGCTTTACAAAAATTAGGCTTTAGTATAATACTGGGGTTGCATGTGATGAATATTTGCGAGGACGTGCCTCTTCTTGAACTGTCGGTCTTCTATGTTGACGCGTTGAAATTTTTTTTTTTAACTCTCAGCAGGTGCTTTGTCGCAGCACGTGGAATAATTATTTAAGCAAACTTATTAGTCGAGCTTATCTCCTAAAAAGAACACACGGAATTTTTTCAAAAGGGACTCATACCTGAAACCACCATGTAAGGAGCCTGTAATTCCTATTCTTCCAATATCATTTGTTGTGATAAATGTTATAATGTAACTGATTCTGTATGTCATAATGACTGATAATTTTATTACTTGTCTGACCAAGTAGCGTGACCAGTAGCGTGACTTAGATTATATAGTGATTCGCCGAAATGTTTATCGATTTTTCTCGGAAATCAAACGAATATAAAATTTTTATTTCGTTTGGTGGCCATTGTTTACGTAGGGAGTCTTGAAATCTTGAATTCTTCCCGAGTCACAAGCTGGGAAGCAGTGACCAAACACATAACAGAAGGAAGGAATTTAAAGGACATATATGATTACAACGCCACCTGGTTTTGAGGTTAGTCTAATAATTTTACAGGCGGTTACATATTCTCTTGGTGTCAAACGAATAGCGGTACTTTTTACATCTGAAAAGTAAAGTAAAGGTATTAAAATTATGTCAGAAGTAATTTCGAACAACACTAAATCAGGTAAAGTTCAGTCTTGGTCTGTCTGATTATCAAAACATCCAAGAAATACGTACGACTGACCTCGAATAACAACATGTGGCGAGGGAGGATAGTCTTCGCTGTCTGAGTAAAGGTAAAGTGACAATAAAATAAATAAAACCTAGCAAATTATTTTCTTGTGTTTCGGAGTATTCTGAAGACTCCCCGTTTCAAATATATGCATCATTACAGCACAAGATGAGTGATATAGCACCATATAGCTTGTTTTGGAAGGATTTTTGTTTCGATAGGACATTCATTTTCAATTCACTGAGGCTCAGTTCAGACGTTGTGCTTCTGCCGTGTCGAACTTAATTGCAATTTGGTTCGACTGAAGCACGGCAAAGAAACAACCCTGATTCAGACGTCGTGCCAGAGTCGAACCAAATTCAGCATTTACTAATGCCTCGTAACAATTCTCCTCCTAACTCCAAGTGGGAACGCAATCTCGCCAAAATGCATTAATATAATTTATGAATTTTGTTTAACGTGGCAAAAGCACGACGTCTGAATCAGTGCCGTGCCAGAGTCGTGTAGCACGGTAGAGCTTGTCGAACTTAATTGCTTGCCGAACTTAATGCAAAAGTTTGATTCAGACGCCGTGCTTCTGCCGTGCTTTTGTCGAACTTAATTCCTGAATTTAGTTCGGCACGGCAAAAGGACGACGTCTGAACTGGGCCTGAGTTTCTGTGTAATTCGACTTGTGAAATATGTATATCTTCCGAATGAAAAACGATAAATGGCTGATAAACACGATATCGAAAACCAATGAACGGAGAGTTTGAACTCGCCTACAATGCAAGTTTTAAATACAGACTGAGGAGGAAATACAAGGGAATGCAGACATTCACGATATGGACCGACCATCACACAATTAAAATTGCGTGACGAGTGTTTCGGGTCTGTCAACAAGTTTAGGATTTCGGTTCAATGATAACAAGTGTTCGTGACTTATTGGTGATATTTTGCATCAGAAACCATACGGTCAGACTTACGGTCAGTGTACATGTAAGCAAGTATCACCTGCATTCCAGCAAGTTGTTAGTTGCCATCAAGATGTATGTGTGATGTTGCAAGACTTTACACAGGTAACAACAGCTCTTGGCTGTGTAATATAGTGTACTGAAATGTTGAATTTAAATATGTACAAATTGTAATAAAAGACATCCAATTAATCATTTTGAGGAGGAGAAATACAGTTTCAAGGTTGTACATTTAAAGTATCAATATTGCCATCTAATGGACTCACCTGAGATATTTCTTTGTGTAACTTTTCAAGAAAATCTTTCTTAATATAGAATGAATACACAAAACTTCCCCCATAAAAGAAATTTTGATCACCTTCCCATTTTGTCATGCATTGGGACATCTTTAATTTTTGACGTATTTGCCAAGAAATGTAAGAAGTAACATTTGCCATTTAAGGTGTTCTTCCAAATATGGCTGAGACCATAAAATGGTGAATGGGTCTGCACTGAAGCAAACATGAATCATTGGCTAAATGGCTGATTATAATTAGAAGTCAAAAAGGCAAAATTTTCTTTTAATACTGGACAGAATTTTTTTACTTTATTGCATGGATTACAGCCAAAAAGAAAAACAACAACAGAAGAGATTTTGTTTCCTCCCATCTCTCCAAAGCCACTTCTTCACCTTGTCTCACTCCTGCCATTTTTCTCACTCCGCACACGTTTTGTACCGATATGAGTTACTTTTATATACCTTATACCTTTTAGTTTGTTTTGCAATGTCCAAGATAGCTAAGACAGTATTTTGAAACGTCATCGCTTCTGCATGCATTGCGTGCCGTTTATTTTATTAGGGTCGTCAAAAGGAAATTTTACGATAATTGCAGAAATTCTCGCGCGTTCATTGGCTAATTTTCATTGTCAGTAAGCGGACAGACATATGAACTTAGAATTTATGCGATGTGTCAACGAGCGAGAGCGAACAATTTGACAATTTGCTATCGTAAAAAACAAATTGAATTCTTTAAGACATGCGATAAATTGTGATGTATTCGTATCTATTCTCATTCAGGATGGCCGACGAGGGTGAGCATTACCATTCCTCGTCTGATGATAATTCTGATGCCTCGTTGTTTGACACAGATGACGACGACGACGTCACAGACTATGGTAGGTAACTTCACCACCACTTTGGCTTCTCGTGAAGAATTTGTACACGTGTGCAACAAATATATTCGTCAGTTGAATTGTAGATGTATTCAAAGAGGAAGATTGTCCACTTCCGGATCCATTGCAAGCACTGCTGACAAAGCGAACGCAACCTCGATCCCAGGCTCTCTCTCCTGCCCCTCCCTTGAAGAAAAGGAGAGAACCGGGGATCAAGGCTGAAGCGAACACTACAGAGTCATAAATTTGACGTGAAATAATGTGTACGCCATAGAACGCACAGCCATGCTATAATGTATGCATGTTACTCACGTAGCAAGTTACTATGTGCGTTAACTTTGAATTCTTAACGCAGCTGATCAGGCAGATGACGTCTTGCTTGACGATGACGGAGAGGAGACAAACGACGAGGAAGAATTCCCAGAGGAGTCTGACACTGAACTCTCGGATGAGGGTATGTCGAGGAGGATCAGTGTTTCATCAATATCATCTATCTAGAGTTCTAGAACAAAAAAGTAGCAATATAGGTAGCTCTTTAACTTCAAGACGGAAATATTGCAGTTGGTTATTCTTCGCTGCAGCATATTAATTTTAAGAGCTGTCTCAGTATGCACGAGAATTATAGGTCAAATCATAGTCCCTTGTTGTAAATCAGCGCGAAAGCTTGTTTTACCGTACGCTGTCATACCTTTGGAGTTTAAGATGAATTAATTTAAGACGTTATGAAACTTACGTTACTTTTGTAAAACACCAGTAATCAGTATCTCGAACAGTCAGTTCACGCATTGGTTGAAAATGGTCAGCATGGATAATCTTTTAACACGCAACATGTAAAAACCGGTTGCAGAACCAGAGGAGTCGCATAAAGATGACGGTGAAAACGAGGAAAATCCTGTTAGACTGCGGCGGTTTAATGCCTCCAAGTACGTCTGCGAACATTTCTACGGGCAAAACGTGACGCCAAGGTTGGTATGATTTTCTTTACATATCCCAAAAGATGTCATGCAGGATCAAATAAAGTTGCTTGGGTTGTCCACGCGAGTAAAATTCGCGTCACATGATTGGCCCTTTCTAGACCGTCCTGGGATCCCTGAAGCCGGGAGTGATCTAAAAATGACTTGAGAGGGATTATCGTAAGAATAAGGCCCATATGAGGGAATAACTTTCTCACCCTTCATGCTGTCATGTGTATTTAATTCGTTACTTATTGTCGTAAGGATGCAGGTGCCTCCGGCTGTAAATGTTAATATTTTTTAGGTCTTTGAATTATTTTCAATTGAATTGAACATTTCGTGTAACCTTACAGGCATTTAAACATCCTGACAGACTTTGTGGATGCAGAGATTTTCATGATTGATGGCGACTCGTTGCTTTTTGAACTTCTTGGGGAGGAGAGCCTGGACTGGAGTCATGGTGGACAGTTTCTGCACCTCACCTATCTATTGGAGCGATTTTTACAATATTTCACAGACAAAGGCTAGTAAGACCGCTTGCTCAGAAAGCTGGCGTTTGCAGTGTAAAGGTTGTATTTCTAACATGGATTATCAAATGGTGGAAGGTGAAATCTTGGATCCCGGACGGGACTAGGGCTTTATCTGGAAGCATGCTTTAAAACTATGCTCCAGCGAGAGCTAAAAAAAATTCCTCAAACTTTCTTAATCATTTATCTCCTTGTCTCAGTAATCCTTCCTGCGTTCTACCAAATGAAGAACTTAGTACGAGACAGTATTCTTACAGCAACGTCATTGTTTACTTTAAATAAAGATACCATTCAAGGCTGTCGAAGAAAACTACGAGGAGCCCAAAGGTTCCTAACCTTGAAATCCTGGGTACCCAAAGTCGCCTGTTAGTCGCCTGTGACACTCCGGCTCTTCTAGAGCACAGCCCTGAAAAATTAAGCGCTTAGATTGGTTACCTGCTATAAAATCGTCTTATGTTTTTTTTTTTACATATATATTTCAAAATAGGTGGCGTTTTCCACATCGTCTTTTTCAAAGACATGGAGACCATCTGGAACACTCAACCGTCCATGTTGCTAGCTCGCCAAGCTCTTATTCTTCATCTTCAGTGCAACACACAATTCACCGTTGTTACGTCAATCGACCATTTCTGGGGCGAGCAGTGGAAAGAATACGTTCAAGACAAAATGCCTGCATTTATGCTTCTAACAGATGCGGAAAACATTCCTTGGAAAACAAAAACAGGGACAAAGGCAGACTCGGCCATAGAGTTTCTCTTCCGGAGCCTCCTGATGCATTGCCTTGGACAAGGATTAAACTGTGTGTTTATATCGGGTATCCAGATGACTGCAACCAAGGTAATGGGATTCTACATGGAGTCCTTAGCGAAACATAAAGCTTCCATGAGAAAGGTAAGTGTCAGCACTATTGACATATCTCAAGTATTGCTACCGTCCTCCTCCCACCCATCCCATCCCGTCCCGTTCGTTCTTTGTCTACTTGGCTCTGTAAGGTTTACCATTAGAGATTATTTTCCGGATTAATCGTTTTTGGGGTAATCGGATTTGTAGGCGTTTACACTAATAGGGTAAACGGATTGCAAACTGCTTAGTCAAGAAGACAGCAGTTTTTTTTTTCTCAGCGAGCATTCCGCAAAATGCTGTTCAACCAGAACGGATCTAGATGCTACAAAAAAAAATGCTTGAAACGATGACCCAGAACTACTTCTAGGCGTCTTCCGTTCGTATTTTTTACAAAAAAATCCGTAGGCCTGGAATGAAAAAGCGTTAAAAGCACTTAGTAAGATTTATGAAGAAGTTTTGATTTCTCGTAACGACAAAAATGCGGAGAAAAGTCACTGGAACATGATGCCAGCCTGCAATTTACTCGTAAACTCATGTGATCACAAGCAGATAAATACCCGGATTCATTTGAATAGCACTGCAAGTTGAAATATTCGAGCTGGATTTGACAACGTTCGGATAAAACGTATTTACTTTAGGTTTTGCGTTCAAAATCTCTGGAGACGCAATCAAACCGGGACGTTCTTAATTTGAATCCACTCAACCATTCGTCTCGAATGCGGAAAACATCCTCTAATGCAAACGTACACCGAGACAACAAACTGTCGAGGAGTTCTTTATATCATGTTCTGAAGTTGCTAAGGCTTCGTCATATTTTGTGAAGAAATTTAGGGATTATTACAATTAATATAAATTTGCTCACTTTGACATAACAGTAGGTCATTCAGAACATTGCATCATTTTGCTCTCCTAGTATGGGAAGTCAGTCTGGAAGAAATGGCAATCTCTTATGAGATATTGGCGTGATCAGACATCAGGGAATAACCCCGGGGATGCGGGAACGTCTTCTCAGTCACAATGTCAGGTTCGTCTGTGACGATTGCAAAGTTTATTCATCCTTGATATGATACACGTTAATATTATATGTGATGTTTTTTAGACTGATGTCAAAGCAGAAGTTCAAACTGCCCTTCAGTCTCCACCACAAGGCGGCTGTCGTGAGCTGGTCACAGTCCTCGTCTGCTCAAACGTCCTGTGTAAAGTTCTCAGCGGACCTGGCCTCAGTGAGGTGCTTTGATTAAATGTCTGCAATGTTTTTGAAGCTTGATGTACGAAAAGATATCGCTAAATCCCGGGGGTTTTCGCCCGAGGTCCAAAACCGTACGTAGCGGTAGCCTTATATATACCTTTTTTGACACACAAGTTAACCTTTCATATACCTTCCCTAGGAAATGTTGCCCCTCCCATATATCTACAGCGCACCTTTACCGACCCTAAAAATCTCATGCAGAAATATTTACAACGCCAAAAGGGTCTCCGCACGTTCTCGTCAGAGATATACATGTACGCGATATTTTGAAATGCCCAACACCTAATTGGCAATTTTTTTTTACCCTTTTCTATACTTCAACTCATGAAAACCCTACCCTTTATATTCATCGAGACTGAAAAAGGACCCGTTTCGGGCAGAGCCTCCCCGTATAGTCCATTATAGTATTAGGGAGTACCTCTGGGGAGCTAAATGTGCTACTTCTCGATTTATTTTACACTATGTAGGAAACGGTAGAAACGGCCGAAAACAGAATGAAGCTTTTCCTAATTCACACTGTACTGCTTGACAAGTTACCATTGAAGTACAGAGCGCAGTCTGTAAACAGCACGTTGTTGGATGAATTCTCTAAAACACAAGATGGTAAAGTTTATCCCTTTCACGAGGTCAGTGTGCGATGTGATAAAATAACTAACTTTTAATTTATGCACGTAACTTAGGCAGTTGGGAAAATAAAGCCTGCATGAAAGACGAAATACAGCCTGAAGAGTTTTTAAGCCCTTGACCTCTGCGATACTGGTGCAGTGCAATACCAAGTGAGCTATCAAACCAACTGGCAGCTGGTCACGTTGTGAATTTGTAACTTACCCATAGGCAGGTAGATGGTGAAAATGCGTAAGTGAATTTAAAGAACATTTTGAACTACAGGAGAGAGATTTAAAGACATGAGAGCTCGTCCCACTTATTTGTTTTCATATATATTCAGTTACGTAGCATAACTATTTAGTTTTCGTTCCTGGGAAATAGGACTTCACTTGCTGGTAGATGCAAGAAAAATGATAAAACTTCTCGGCACCACAACAGAAGCAAGTAGGTAGCAGGACGATAGTTTGCGAAGACTTTGGAGTAAGGTTACCAAAAAGCTGTTGTATAATCCATATATTGTTGGAATAAGATGTAAATTGCTTTGCGGGATCATTACGCACAATAGCACATCTCTAGCGGCCTTCTCCTCACCCATCACAGAACTAGAATCGGAAATTAAATCAAACAAACCTGAACGAGGTGCTGTCGAAATACCAGCAGCTTAGAACCTTAACGACTCTTTATATTTTCATTTGTGGTTATTCAACAGATTCACTCAAGTTTATGGGAGATTTTAAAGTCAATGGATGACATAAATGCTGGCAATTCATTAGACATGACTTCAATGGCAGATCTAATGGACGGGCGTTTTCTCCACGCTCTCATCTGCCTTTTCTTTGAGCAAAGGTCCAAGGGATTGGAAGGTATGCTTTGATAAAGACTTCCGTATTTCTTTATTCTTATCACGGGGAATATACTTAACAAATAATGGATACTGGAAATTTTAAGTAACAACACGCCAATCAGAAACTCAGAAAAGAGCTGATCACTTGCAAAGTTCGATGGAATAGCTTAGTTTTCTCCAATTTTATGGTTCAGTTATGTACCAATGAACCAAAATGATCGTCTCGAGCAGTTTCGTTCTGGAAAAATCAAGTTTTTACTTTCTTTTACTGGCGATAAAGCTTTTCACCGTCACTCTTCAAACCATTGAGCCTTATAATTAATAATTAGGGAGATCTCTTTCCTTAACCAACTCTTTGTAATTCGTGTTCTGGTGAGGGCATTTGAGAAAGGAGTTAACATTGATAGAACCTGTCATTTTTGGTCTTTGTTTGCTTCTTGACCTGTACCAGGTCCCAATTTGCCAGAGAGTGTAATCAACGAAGCGGAGGCTGCCTGGAGTAAAGTGGTCGCTACTGTGAATAACGTGCATCCTGATTCCCTTCAATCTCAATTTTACCCCTTGTTTGCCGAGCGGGTGACGGAACCTTTAATGATAGAAGGTAAGAACGTTTTCAACAGTTTCCGTTCTCGAATAGCTTTTTGCCCAGGTCGCATCGTTACTATTCTCTCTTAAGTTTGTTAGATTACTTCTGTGTTCCTTTTTGTTGCCAGGAATTCTTTGCATCAAAGCAATTGCTGTCTTCGTCTCTTGTTGAAAATCTTAAGTTTTTATCGTTCCAATCATTTACAGCAAACTGTGAGATGAAAGGTGGCCCTAGTGTAACTGTAGATTAAGGGTAGAGTAATCTATGGTGGTGAAGTTTGAGAACAATAATGAACTACGTCTTCGTTTCTGTTCGTGTCAAAACTCGCATATTTTCAACGGGTATTCAGCACACTGACTATGAAGAGGTTCACAGAAAAATTGACCTTGTCACTCGATGAGCAAACAAAAAACTCTTATAGTTGTCAAACGAGCACAATAATAAAGAGACCCCTTTGTCTTTAGAGGGACGTTATGAGCCAGACCCCGCTTGTGTGAAGCTCCAGCGTCTCCTTCAGGTTGAAAACCTGCTTGTGAATGAGTATGCTGGGGACATGAGGACAAAAATTAACGCCATGGCTGGGTAAGACTAAGCAACCTATGAAAGGCAGTTCGCTGTGTTAGCGTCATCGACATTGACGACATTGAAAATAGCATCTTGTGGCAAGTTTGTCTATTTGTTTTTCCTTCAGAGACGAGGATGGAGACGAGGTATTCAACGTTGGTCGGGAATTTGATGAACGATATCACTGGCATTCCCTGAGGCCTCTTTCTGATGATTTCGACAGAACAAAGGCAGACGAAGGTAAGGGCGTCCACGACAAGTAGGTTGTGGAGGTGGATCCTTTTTTAAAGAAATTTTTAAAGCCTGACGGCCCGAAAATTTTACAAACCCTCTTCCTACATTGAATGAAGATAGATCGTCCTTTCATTTGATCCCTCTCCTCTCTCTGTCTCTCTGTATATCCTAGCTACAAAGACCTTATCTTTACTTCACTTCGCTTCCCTTCATGCCTCTCCTGCCCTTTTGAAAACCTCTAGATTTACCGCTAGGCTGTAAAAACTCTGACAGATACTTAAAGGAGCTACGTCACTGTTTCGGATAAATTGAAAAGTTTAGCATTTTTCAAGTTCTTGGTTTGTAATCCATGTAAATCTTCTCCATCCTTAACTATCCTTGTTCCTTTTTGGACTATTGTTATCTCTTTGGTATTTTTCTTTCTTAATAAACTACTATTTTCAGGTTTACTTCGATTTAAAGGTAATTGTGTACTCGGCCAAAATATCTCAAGATACTATGAGCGAGCTCCGTTAGACATAGTATGTCTTCTTTTGTTGTAGATAAACCTCCAGATGATCCTTATCAAAGAAAATGGTATTTTAAAAGGAAGCAGCAATACACTCGCTTTTTAAGATTTTATGGCAACTCACTTGTTGGCGGCATCGACCAAGCAAAGATCATCACTGTCACGGAGACTGAGGCTAAGAAGAAAACAGGAAAAAACAAGCAAGGGAAGATGGTCAGTTTTGACAAAGAGCCCTTTATCAATACAACTTTTCCAAAGTATTTGGAACTTCCTTTCAAAATTTATATTTAAAACGTTTGCACCATCCTGTTAAAAAGATGCAACTCCTTTTAATTTTTTACAGAGCAAGAAGGCAGCTCAAATTATTGAAGAGAATAAGCAAAAAGGAATAGGTGTGTCATTCGTGTATTTAAGCTCGTATGATCTATTAAACTATCAATTTTTAGAAAATTTACAAATATCACTCATAGTGTAAATCGTTCATTAGCCTACCTTTTCCAAATTGGTTACCATACTACAGTCCATCTTAATCGTCTTCATTATAATTATTAGCTTTCCAGCATTTCATCAGTTTTAAACTTTTCGGTGTTTTCACACCTTGATCAACTATAATCGTGCGTAACAAACTTTGCCTATTGTTTTGGTTAGGATTTTAGAAGTCAATGGACCTTTTGTTTTCCGTCCTTATGGAATTTTCTACCTGCGCTCACGCTATCGCGAAATCACCCTCGGCTTAAACGAATCCAAACGGCCAATTGCCGGTGTTGATATTTTTTCCCAGTGGGGGTCTATATGGGAAAAGATGGACAAACCGACAGGGGTCTAGTCAGTAATTCTTTAATTGGAAGGAAATTTTGTGGAGTACAAATGCCTACCGACATAACCCTTTTAAGGGTGACATAGATACTAGGGACATAATTTAGTTGTCAAAGGGTATTTAGGGTAAATAGTTGTTGTAATAGTTGTTGTAAACAAGAAACTTGGTCCATAATTTTTTCAATAACCCTCCACAGAGCAAGCAAAGGAAAAAGATCAAGAAAAGTGGCATTCTATTTTCAAAAAGTTCGACAGCAACTTGAAGAATGGCAACTACGATGCCGCCTTGCAGGTGGTTGATAAATTTGAATCCGAGTGCAAATCTCCTGAATTTCGTCTCAAAGCGCTCATGAAAAAGGCACGGGGTTCCTTCGAAGCCTGGAAACATACAAGTAAGGGAGAAATAAATGTATTGAACCGAGAAATAAATAAAGCATTTTCTTTCTTTTATTTTCTTATTGCTAAACCCCTCATAGGGGTAAGCAAAAAAGAGTTGAGACGCTAAACCTTGCATATATGAAAACTAAAAGGTTTGTCCTTGTTACTCTAGGAACATGCGAACCTAACTCGAACGATATGAAGTACCCTGTCCTTCTGATGGACAGTGTGCAGAAAATTGCTCAAGGTTTCCAAAGTCTTCTCACGGACAAAGACAAAAAGAAACTTGCCGGATACATCCAAAAGCTGGGCTTCGATGACGTTGCTGCCATGTTTTACGATTTGCAACCAGAAAGTGGAAAACGGGTAAATACCAAATCGGTTAACACTAGTTTATATTGGACGTGGCTCTTAAGCACATATATCAGCAGTTTTACTTTTTGCCGTCTGCGTTTTCTTCGGACAAACTTTTTCTGTACCTGTCTTCGAATTTTTTTTTTTTTATATCAAGATGAACAAAATTTTCATGACAAAACGTAGAATTGCTAATTAAAAGTAATGCATCCCATAATTTAGCAGAGACTGATCAATAATTATGACAGTTCTAGTACAGTAAAAGCCCGCTTATAAGAACCTAGAATTTCCGAGGTCGGGCTGAACAAGTTCTAATATTTTAGGGTAGTTTTTCACAATTCAGGCTGATTAGGTTCTTAATAGGTTCTTATTTTTCAGATCGTATATATTGCACTGTAGCTTTATGGAAAACATATTCCTAGTGAAAATAAAATGATAAAAAATGTAAATCAAAGAAAACGTAATATACACAATAACTTTTTGTCAGGAGTTCCCCACACAATTAAAATCCAGAATTAAGACCATCAAAGTTGGAGTGTTGTTTTTGTATAAGAAACTATTTTTATTTGTCAGACTGAACAGATTCTTATATTTCTGAGTATTTAAATGCCAAATTTCAACCTGTAGGTTCTTGAATCACTATAGGTTCTTATATGCAGGTTTTTGCTGTACTGTGCTTCGTCAGGGAAACTCGAGGTATTATTGAAGATACTCTGGAACCAGCCAAGTCTTTCAAGGGAGGGTCAAAGGAAAGTTTGATGTATGATTCAAATTGTAACAAAAATTCACGTGTCACCTATATTTTTAGCTAATCTTAATGGTGTGTTTTTTTGCAAAATTTCACGAATCGCGTATGTCTTTTAGTTGCTTTTCACGCGTCGGGCGTAAATTTTTGCCTTCGTCATGTTTCACTCATAAACCCTTTGCCACCCTTGTTCAAAAGTAACCCTTCGTCCAATTACGTACATTTATTTTATACGCGTCATTTGCCAATAAAGTCTCGATATTTTCAAAACCAAATCCTGTGCTCGGTGGAGGATTGATAAGAATTGGACTACTGCAAGGTACTCGAACAACAGGAGAAATACCGTATACTGCCCAAGTACTAGGTAAACCCAGATCTACAGGACATTCTACGATCCAACGATCGACGTTATGTTTGGATATTACAATGAGTATAGCTTAATAAGTGCAGTATCAAATTACAACTTTTATCGTAGGCCGTAGAGCTTTCGGTTCAAACTACAAGCGAAAGATTCCAACTGGAGCACATGGGACATTTGTTGAAACGAGACGAACGCACGGATGCTGATCCCAGAGTGGATCACTTTATTCCGGATACTTGGCAGGTATGTTATATATTTGATTACTGATGAATTCATGTATTGTGTAAGGTGAATCGAGGACAGGGGATTAAGAAACGCAAGTATTTCCTAAAAAGTAACGAGACTCGATTTAAAGGTTATTTACCTTGTAGGTACCACCTCACTAGAGGTATGCTTGACAAACGTTTCTAGAGAATTTGTAGCATTCTACACCTACATCTTTGTAGCATTAACCGACTAGGAATATTTCTATTCCCCCTGGATGGGATGCTAGTCCATCGCAGGGTTACCCCCCAGAATTAAATTCGCCGGTACTCATCTACATACCTGGGTGGAGAGAGGCAGCGTGAAACTAACGTGTCTTGCCAAAGAACACAATGCAATGTTCCCAGCCTGGGCTCAAACTCTTTGTAAACTTTGTAATTCGTTCGTTTTGTCGACCCAGGAAAACGTTTCATCATCTTGCTAAGCTTCAGAGTGCGTCATATTGCGGTACGGCTTGTTGTATGTTTGTGTTTAAATATACTTAGGTATTAATTAAACCTTTTGTAGCGCGAACTTCTTGATGCTGTGGACAAGAATGAGTCAGCAGTGATCGTGGCGCCGACTTCATCAGGAAAGACTTACGCCTCTTATTACTGCATGGAGAAAGTCCTACGGCAAAGCAATGATGGTGTAGTAGTTTATGTTTCACCGACAAAGGTAACAGAGCGATACAGAGTACTTTTCTAGTTTTTCAAGACATTTTATTTTGGATTATAGGTGGGTAGTCGCTAGCTTCACGTCGAATTCAACTACCTGTAGACTGTTGATTTCGTAAGGTGGCTTTCTGGATGTGATAAGTTTGGATGAGTACTGAAGTGTTTGTACTATCAAATCGGATTGGTTGATTTATAGAATGAAGTCTTAACTTCAGATAGGAACTTACGGTTCAAAATTTAGTACAGTAAGACCGCTTATTGTGACATCATGTGTGCCCGATTAAGATCATATTTTAGTAACCCGAGTGACAGTGTACATCAGAAAATCACAGAATCAAGACGCAATACGATCTTTAATTGA
>NW_028301577.1:5812500-5835000 GCF_042242905.1 Orbicella faveolata
ATTTCAAAACTGCAAAATCAACAGACCTCATGTACTTACAAATAATTTACTCTGATTGCAGAGCAACAAAAATACAAATTAAATGGACTACTGTACAAGTTTGAAACATTTACCAGACAATGTCAGCCATCGTGAATGTTCAAGATTTTGATGTCAGAAAATGGCCTAAATTTTAGTGAAAATTAAGTGCTCTGTACTTAAACTATCCTGTACTACAAATTTGTTGAAGAAAACATGGAAAAAAGATACTTTTGTCAGTAGAATAAATAATATCCTGCCATAGTGATTCAGCAAGAATGAAGAAAAAATGCCGTACTTTTCACATGTAGCTCTACATAAATTTGTCATCTGTACCAGATTTGTATCTGCTTAATATAACTGGCTGAAATAACATTATTTGCCAACAGTGTGCACTGCAATGTAATCAGTCTAATCATCGAATTACAGCCTTGGCTGTGTCTGATTAAATCCTAATTTTCTTTGCTGTTAACACTGTGGAAATTGAATTTCAGGGGGCACAATATTAATTTTGCTTCCACCATAAATTCTTACTACTGGGGCTCTGTAGTCGTCAGGCATACATGCATTGACTAAGATAAGATAAGATAATTTATTTCATGTCAAATTACGCAGGGGGTGGTCTCTCAGTCCCCCGAGCCAGAGGCTTATGATAAAAGTGTTTGACAATATTGCTAAATAAATATCTTACTAGTTAAATTAAAAATGATGTATATCTATATAAATTAATTGAGTCAAAGGCAATTACTGCATTGACAGCCGGTAAAATTTAACTTAGTTTAAAGTCTACGAAAGGATGATGCATTAAGTACATTTTTTACAGCTGATAGCAACTGGTTCCAGATACGTGAGATTATGTTCGTATATGAGCCATGAATGAATCTACTATTATATGAAGTTTGTACTACGTTTAGACCACTGCCCCTAAGATTATATGGTGTAACTCAGGGTTTGAACAAATTGGCTAGATAGCCTGGACCATTCTCCTTAAAACATTTATTAAAATTATCAAAGATTGTTCTATATGTCTATGTTCTAATGTGTTCATGTCTGCCATCCTAAGAATTGATTCATAATCAGTACTTTTCCCCATGTTCATTATAGTTCGTAGATCATAATAGTCTACATCTTCCAGTTTCTTGTTACATGTAAGTGTTTTACCTATGCCCATAAGTAAAAAGTTGCAGTACTCAAAATGTGATAATACAAGCTCCTATAAAGAAGAAGCAGAGTATTTGCAGGTACTAATTGCTTAAGGCGGCGAAGTGCAGATTCTGTTAAAATGACTACAATTATTAATTGTGGTTTTATTGCCCAATTTACATTACATTGCCATTTAAGGGGAAATACCTCTTGGAAAACGCTGGAAATGGTATTTCCGAGCGTCTGGATTTCAAAATTTTCGGGGGGAGCATGCCCCCCAGACCCCCCTAGAGGCTCGCACCTTCGGTGCTCATTTCCCCAGCCGCCTACTTCTTTTCCCCAGCCTGCTACTTCAAACCTTACTGAAAGCACTGCAAACCGGTCTCAAGAGAGGGCACTTTGAACTACAAGTATAGAAAATACGTATGCACCATTTATCAGGAGAGACAAAAGAACAGACATCAACTTGAAAAAAAATCCGAGTTCCAGATGGGATTTGAACCCATGACCCTCCGTGATCTAGCCGGAGGCTCTAACCACTGAGCTACTGGAGACTCTGTGGTGAGCAAGGGTGAAATGTGGGTCTTTGACTGGAACCGCATCACACGGTCGCACAGCCAAATAATGACTTGGCGCATACATTTTGTATGAATTCATAACTGCATTGTGCAGACAAAAGAAGACAGGTTAAAATCTAAAATGATCGCCTGTAAAGTTGTAAAGCTATTACATTATTTTTGACATATTGACAGGACAAATAATTATAACATGAACTAGAATAGCAGGCATTCCTTCTCTCTCTCCTACTCCTCCAGTTCTCTTGCCCCCCCCCCCCCCTCCCCCCTTCGTCTACCCCATTCATTTTATACTGCCCTGCTTTACATACTACATGAGATGTGCAGCAGGTCAGACTTTTTTGCGCAGACAAAGAAACTGGCAAAGGTAACAAAAAATTATAAGGTGGAGATTGCATTCAAAGTTAGAATTTCATGTTTAGTCTGACTTAAAAAGTAACTAGTTTGTAACATGACAGGTACTGATTGTTGAAAAGCTAATTATAAACAGAAACCCTTGAGTTCTTCAGTTTCACCTTTGGGAAAGTTCCTTGTTCTAGAATTCTGTTAGTTGTGTATATACACAAAACTTTACAGTGCTACGTGCCTAAATATCAATAGGCCCTTTGCAGCTAAGCCATCACGTGACCTACTTGTCATAAAAGTATGAGCTATAATATTATGGGCGAAAATATCAAAATGGCCAAGTTTGAGGCCCCCATCATCAGAGAATGAGATTTTATGACAGTCTGAATTTTTGAAGGAATAAGAAGATTTGTATGGAAAAACTAACTAACTAACTAAATGGCTTTTGCTTAAACATAAATTGCGCAACGGTAGAATGGCAGTCTCTAAATCTACATTTGACTGCAGTCATGCTAACTGATGTGAAGCACATTTTGTTTTAGAAAACAGTCTGAAGAAAATATGTGCACGGATTGGTTAAAAATTGTTTCTATTAAGCAATTAGATTATGAGCTCGAGATTTCTATTGTGTGATAGTTGAAGACACAGCCCGAGTCAACTATTAAGCATAGAAATTGAGAGCGAATAATCTCCTTGTTTTAGTATAAATCTACTAGTCGTTCAAAACTTTACCTAAATCCTCTTCAAAGACACTTCGAAAATGCCAATAAGTGGCCGTAATTTTGTTAAGAAGCGTACACTGCTATGCTACTCACTATCTATCACCAAATAGACTGATAGTGAGTAGCGTAGCCAATCATAGAAGAGCATTCGTAATAGAACGGTAGTAGATTTGTACTAAAACTTGGTAGAAACACAGAACTAGCATGAGCTGTTGGCGTAATGATGGCGCGAGCAAAGAGACTGTACATTTTGATAATCAAAGTTAACAAGTTGTTTTCTTTTTTTCATCACGGTGTTTTCTAAAAGAAATAGAAAACACGTTCTCTCTGTTTCTATCGAGTTATGGAAACACTCATGAAAGTTTGGGAGAACTTGAAAAAGCCGTGGAAACTGTGCATTTCTCGTTCTCCCAAACTTCCACTCGTGTTTCTATAACGCGACAGAAACACGGTACATGTTTTCTATTTCTTAAATAGTGTACTCAAAAAGTGCAAATACTTAGGTCAGGTGACTTTGAACGCTTAGTGGATGTTTTGTGACCACTTGAGATGTTGTTTACTAGTTTTTAGAGTCATAATTCGTCGTAGAGATTGCTGTTCATTTCAAGTTCAAATAAATGGTTTAACTCAGAACCACTAACATCAAGCTGGTTATTTAGAGACCTTTACCAGACTTAGATTGTATTGTCAGTTATAAATCTACTACTACTTTAGCATATCTATGTAAATAGTATGTTTTTGGGGGGCCATAAGATTAGCACTAATCGTATTAGCGCAGAACCATACTGGTAGCAGAGTGAGGTTCACATTGGGGGAATTCGCCGAATTGAAGAAAATGCCGTCAAATTCAAAGAAAAAAGAAGCGCAGCGAGTGAGCGAAGGACACAGGCGATGGCGAAGATACCCACGATGAAATTGCAGATAAAATAGAAGAGCAAAAGATCAAGAAAGTCAAAATCGCTATTCACAAGACAAAAATATCAGCTGGCGGATTTATTAGAACATGGAGTCGCGAGTAACCGTGAAATAAGAGCATCAAGCTCGAGGAGCGATTATGCAAAAAAGGATTTGTCAAGCATGCTCAAAAGAAAATGGAGGAAGAATATGCCTGTTGTCAAAAAGAAATGAAAGTCGAAGTTAGAGAGGTGGAGGAGGAATTAGCCCATGCAAAAGGAGATTGCAAAGAGAAATATGTGAAGTTCAAAGGTGCCATGGACGAGGAGCTTGAGTTGTCGCCTCCAAGCCTGCCAAAAGGGATGTTAAGCCAGAAGAGGATGAAAAGACTGTTGAAGAATCACCGAAACATGAGCTCTGGAAAGACATGTGGAAACAATTGACGAGGGTTTCTATTCTGGTATTTAGTGGAGACAAGCAGTCATGTGGGAGCTGGAAGGCAGCATTTATGGCTTGTGTTGCAAAGCGCCAGCCACTGCAGAGTATAAATTGTTGCAGCTAAAGAAGTACCTATCTGGAGAAGTGTTGGTAGCAGTTGAGAGCTTAGGACATTCAGCCAAGGCCTATGAAGTGGCCAAGGGCAGATTGGAGAGAAAATTTGGTGGTCAATGTCGTCAGATCAATTTGCACTTAGAGGAATTGGACCAGTTCTGACCAATTCGTCCTGGAAAAGCCAAGGACCTAGACAGGTTGGCAGACTTACTGGACGTGATTGTGATAAATCTGAAAGCGGCTGGAAGAAAAGAGGAACTTGGCAATGGGTCCTTGTAGATGAAGGTACAAAAACAAATGACAAGTACCATGCTTGCTAATTACAACAGATGGTTGTTTGAGCAGAAAAAAAGTGGAATGTGTTGAGACACTTTGTGAGTGGATCATGCAGGAAGCTGAATTTCAGACTGTTGTGGCAGAGACACTGTGGGGTGACAGGAAGACGAAAAGATAGGTCACACACATTCTTTGGTCGGACAAGCAGTTCAGGAAAGCCTTTTAGCACAAATTGCCCACTTTGTAAGAAAGAAGATGAAGATGACTTATTCACAAAAAAAATGATGACATGTTCACAACTTCAACGAACCAACCAACAAACTCCAAACAGAACCAACACATTTACTTGACGAACATTATAGTTGGATCAAGACTACACAACATCTGACACCAACAGCTACCTACATGTGACAACTGACATAATTATCAGGACCTGAGCAAACCTAAAAACTACATCTGCATGACTCTAGCACTTCATTGTAAAATGAAGAGATTGTCATTGGCACTGCAGACTATTACTGACTACCGCCCTGTACCATGATCACCAAAACTTTACAAACTACAGAAACTGCACGAACTGCATACCAATGCAAGGATTAGCACTGAGTCAGATAATGTTATTATTATATGTAGATGTGTGTGCCACCATTGTTCAAACAAGTACCTTTTCTGAGCAAACCCCCCTAGCTGTATACTACTGCATGCAATTAACTAGGTCATTGATTGGACTCAGAGATCTCTGTTACTGTATACATGTAGTTTTCACTCCAGTATGCTTTATAAATTATTTTTATTTGAAATAAATTATTCAAGATGTTGTTTGTTTCATGATGTAGTCCCTCAGGATGTAGATTGCAATGTTATGACTGCTTACTGCTGGTCTTCAACGTCTTCACCTAACAATGAGGGCTAGCAGGAAGTAGTTAAACATCACCATCTACATCCTGTAGGAATACATCATGAGAAAGACAATGACACACTTTACATTGACCAGCCACCATCTCTTTCACAGCAAATTTTACATTCTTGTTTGGATGCGTATTCTTGAGAGAACTACATGCTGCAGCAAAGATCTCTGACTCCATTTAATGAACCAGTTAATCATGAAACCCATTTTATTTGGCTGATTTGAATCCATTGAACAGTAAATTTTACTCATGCACTTGTTTGTTCCATTTGAGTTAGGGTTGAAGGTTCCAGCATAAAAGTCCCCAGCTGAGCAGTATTTTTTTTTGTTTGTTTCACCCTTTACTTAGATGTGTGAAGTACAGTTTCTCCTAGACAAAAGTTTTGAGAATTTTAAAATTGTTCAGACAAGCTGACCAAAAGTTGTAATTAACAATTTAAAAAATTAATCGGTTAAGCATGTTAAGCCTGTAAGGCATGTGCTGTTTACAATTACATGTATTCCTTTGGGTTAATTAAATATTATTTACATGTAGTTTATAAATATTTTTCATTTGTTTTCCTCCATTAGGAGAAAAGAGCTCAAGTGACAATGTTCTCTGTGACTAGATACCAAGAAACACAGAATTGCATTCAGTTAAGTATTTGCCCAACTTCATCCTGTATATCACAAAACGCTACACTGCTGCAGTCTTTATGTGTAAATTATTGTGAAGTTGTCAAACCCAGAATAAATATGGCCTGGTCCTGTGATGATTTGTTTTAACTGACTGAGAAAATTTCATTCCAATTTTTATGTGGCTAAATATCATTTAGGCAAATTTAAACTCGAGCTAATGCAGCCAGCTAGCGTGCCCATCCAGCTAATATCAATTAGGCAAGTTAAATATGAGCTTATGCAGCCAGTGGTTTCCGCGTTTGGGAGTACGTGACCTGTGGGGTGGCCATCAGGGGTTTTGCAGGGGTTTATGGTTCATTGCATAATTGTTGTAGTGTATTCTGCTGATTGTTGCAGATCAGTTGCACTGCTTTGCTCGCGAATCATTGCGGATTCTTGCACCCTCTCCTCCCTCCCGTTTTGTTCTTGGTCAGGGTAAGTATTCCCCAGGTAAGTAGATTCCACTGAATTTCTTTCAGTGTGACGGTGCCGGTTAGCGGACACTCATTGGGTGGTTCTTGCTTTCCAGGGTTGCCATGGATACCTCCTAGCGGCTTATGGCTTTGGCACGCCGCTAACCTTTTAAGGCACAAGTTCCCAAGCTCATCTATTTGTGATGAGTTTAACTGACAGAGACTATTTCAATAAATTATTGTTTACTGTTTCAAGTTAATTAATAAATTAGGGGGCAAGGAAAATTTGATTTATCCATCAATCCAAGACAATTTCATAAAAGAGTGTAAGGTCACACAGTCTAATTGTTCTTGAACAATTAGACTGTCTGCAAGCGCTGAATGGATCTTGCTGGTAAATTGCTGGTAGACGATAAAAAAAGAAACTTGTTTAGGAACAATTGGACTGTGTTCATGGGCTGAATGGATCTTGAGCTTTGTACAGGAGATGGGTGTAAGAACTGGCCCACAAAGGAGCTGGTTCCACCAAAAATTTCTTCCTGAGTTTCTTGATCTGTGAATTTAGCATTGACTGGTCCCACATTCCAAATTGCAAGCACAAGAGAAAAAACTTGTTTAGTAACAATTGGACTGTCTTCATATGCAGAATGGATCTTGAACTTTGTACAGGAGATGGGTGTAAGAACTGGCCCACAAGGGAGCTGGTTCCACCAAAAATCTCTTCCTGAGTTTCTTGATCTGTGAAGCATAGACTTGGTCCCACAAAAAAGGTGAAAAATAAGAACTTGTTTCAGAACCAGCACTGTCTTCATGACTGAATGGATCTCGAGCTTTGTACAGGAGATGGGTGTAAGAACTGGCCAACAAGGGAGCTGGTTCCACCAAAAATCTCTTCCTGAGTTTCTTGATCTGTGAAGCATTGACTGGTCCCACATTCCAAATTGCTAGCACAAGAGAAAAAAAATTGTTTAGGAACAATTGGACTGTCCACATACGTGGAATGGATCTTGAACTTTGTACAGGAGATGGGTGTAAGAACTGGCCCACAAGGGAGCTGGTTCCACCAAAAATCTCTTTCGGAGTTTCTTGATCTGTGAAGCATAGACTGGTCTTATATTCAAATTGCAAGCAGAAGACAAAATTGATCTTGAACTCCACACGTGATTGGTGTAAGAACTGACCTGTATAGGAGTTAATTTCATATTGCCTTTGTCTGGTGCCTTTGTTTCCCTGTGTGTAAAAGAAACTGATCCTACAAAAGAACAGCTCAAAAACGTCTAATAGATTGTTGCTCTGATTTGAATTTCAACTTTTTGCATTTTTGAAACTGATCTTGAGAAAGTTCTAGTTTTCTCTTTTCTTAAAATTTAATTAACTTACCTATTTATTTTTTTTTCTGACTTCAGTTTTACAACCCAGATAAAATTTGAAAATTTTTATGACTACTCAGCTCACTTAGTATACGTACTAATTTGAGTAGGATTTTTGCCAAGTATTAAATCAATTTTATTCACTGTTTTGATTACTTATTATTTTTTTTCTGGCGAATAAATGGCTGGTGCTGACCTGCAAACTGAGGAGAAAATTACTAATTAAATAATGATTAGAATTTATGATAATTTATCATCATTAATATTAACAATTTATTGATTAATTAATATTCTTCGAATAAAATGTTTAACCTCCACAGGATTTTAAGACCAAAGGTATTCAACCTTACGACCAAGGATGTTGAACATGACAATCTTTCATCCATTTCACCAGAATACAGGTAGTCTCATTTGGAAACTTAGATTGTCTTGAAATAGGTCCGCTAGGCGTACATATGGAACTAGCCTTAATTACTTACCCTTTACCCACGTTCAGTTTGGTTATAATTCAATCAGTCATTTTTTATTCCTTAATGTACATTTTACAGTTGGACTGACCCATGGATAGCTAGCGCTAGTCTAGGCGTGCTAGTCTATCAATAGTTACAAATGTTTATTATTATTATCATCATCATCATCATCATCATCATCATCATCATCATCATCATCATCATCATCATCATCATCATCATTAAATAGGTAAATAGAGAGTTAGGAAAAGTGAATAAAAGAAAAAAGAAAAAGTGGGAAAAGAATGAGAAAAGAAGTGAGGGGTAATTAGAGATCCAAATTTGGGGTTACCATTCATTGGAAGTGTAATCTGTCCTGTGGATTTGCACACAATGTTAGGTTTTGGATGAAACTCTGCAAGATTTTACCATGCTCGTAAAAGACATTACAAAAAAAAAAAATCAGTTGGGGGTATCTGCAAAATGATTGGCTACAGTATTCAATCAGAATGCATTGTATACCTGAGAGCCAATCATCGAGTCAGATAACTTAAAAATACAGCTATTCGATCACAACACACGTCATACTGTATATTTCAAATGTTACATATTTTTCTTCATTATCTTGGGATGATAAACTTATGAACCCAGCTTTGAAGTACATGTATGTAAATCATGGCAAAGACAAAATTTTATATATTTGTAATTGTGTAATGAATTTAAGGCAAGTTTTATTAGTGACGGTCATAGAAAAGTCAACGTGGCATTGATTATTAGTTCGCGCTTCAGAACTATTTATTTAAAATCAGTTTATTGTAGTCAGTTAAATTGCTGTAGTGTAACACAAACAATTATAGTAGATGCGTTTACGTTAAACAATTTGCATCTTATTTGTGTTTATTCTTCGTCTTTTATTATAAGATGACAACTAGTACGAAATTTGATAGGGAAGTGGAATAAAGGTAAAACATTTTTGTTTTTGACACTTAAATAAAGGTTCTTATCTTGTTCTTTCAGGTATCAGCGGTGGCTGGTTTCAAATGTTCAAGAAGGTGACTTTCCAAAGCATCATTTACACTGTTGAAAAAGTTCCTCTCACATTTTTCGTTAACACGAGAGACAAACTCAAGTAAGTTATGTTGCTAACATTTACTGTAGATTTGATTATTTGATCAGCTATGCTGAATGTTACCTCAATCAGCGCGTTTAACTAACCCAAGTTTACCGGATTTAAAATCTGTGACAAAATTCTGCAGCCAGAATCAATTAATGGGACGAAATAGTCCATGGGCCAGGACCCCAAAAAATAACATTTCGGTACCACTCAGGGGGAGTAATGCTACTATATATTTTTGAAAACTGCAATTACTCTAGTTTCATATTATGTATGATAGCAATGCTAAATGAGTAGCTTAATAGGATTTATCACGTGACAAAGTGACGTCACTCATTTCTACAGAATCATCAGGATACAAGCAATGACTGCTTAAAAGTAGTATTTTCCTGCTCAATAACCATACATAAAGGGTACTTTATTTGTGCAATGATGGAAATTTCTGCCAGATGAGTTTTTAAACCACTTAGTTAAAACTTACATGAGCTTTGAGGATTTTGTTTCCATGGCAACGCTGAAAAATATTTAAATTTTAACAAAAGAACTTTTAAGTATTTTGTTTAAAGCGTTGATCTCGCAGAATTTTCACCAAACGAAAGCAGGAGAAAATAAGTGATTCACAGCTAATGATTTGGTGAGATGCAATTGCTACCAAGACAGTCGTTCTCAATTAATACCTGTCGGCCACCTTGGATCCGCCATCTTGGATCCGCCATCTTTGCTGTTAAAACACTATTATTCTAAAGCAGAATTTGGCAAAAGGGTTTTGCACTCATTTTGCATTAAAAAAACTTTTGAAAAGCTCCCTTATGTTGAAGAAGCCCAAAAATTTATAAGAAATTGAGAAATATTGCCATAAAAAGAATGCATAATTTACGAGGAGTAATGGTTTCACAATTTCCTCAACACCATCTTCTTAATCTAGCTTAACGGATTATTTCTAGTGATATTTAAAATGCCTTAATTTTCCTGATCCTCCTTGTCATCAGAGCATTGTTCATCAAGAATCTCCTCCTCCTCCTCAGCACTATTAGGGAGTTTAAGAAAACCACGACGGCAACGAGAACGTCACCAAACAAAAAGTTTAATGAGCAAAACAATTAGAGACCTTAAGCAAACCACGACGGCAAAGGCAACGAGAACGTTACCAAACAAAAGATTTAATGACCAGAACAATGGCTGTGCAAGTGCGTTATAAATCTTTGTTCATTTCTTTGCCGTCCTCTTCAAAATAACAACGTGAAATGACTAGGTTCTGCTTACTTTGGAGAACGCGAACGGCAGCGGCTAATGTTTCGTACTTTAATTTGGATTTCAACACCGGCATTACACATTTAGCTTGAGTAAGTTCTGGGACAGATAGATGCAACGAACAAATCTATACTGCTGCGAAATTCGAAGGTAAAATATAAAACTATTTTTTACTGGACGTCGTCTCTGGCGTCGCCGTCGTCATTACTTAAGGCCTCTATTGTTGCAGTCACGAAGGCGGCACATATCGGTGTATTTAAGGTCATTTGTAAGGCAGGTCGGCACGTGGACAGCTTGCATGATCTTGTACGATCTTGCACAAAAACAGGAGAGAAACTCAAGAAGAACTGCAGGGCAGGGTTTGCCATCCATGCATTGATGGATAAGTTGCAGTACTCCTCGACCCATCTTTGACCAACTGGTGAAGGGACTTGAGGGCAGCTCTGTAAACTTCTCTAAATAGCTGCTTGCAATTGGTAGTTTGCTCTCAAGGAGTACATTCTTAAACAACAGAAACAATCTGCACAGGGAGGTAGCTGGTTCGAGTCAACTTTGCCTTGTTTGGCACAGAATATCCTACGACAAAGTCCAATGGCGTTACAGACTCCATACATAGTCATGCGATAAGAAAAAAAAGAAGCCTTAGACGTAATGCTCTGTATCTGCTGCATGGAGAAACACTCTGGTACCTGCTTCCTCGTGCGTCGACCTTAGTTGTTCCCTTGCTGTTACTCCGATTGAGGAGAGTTCATAGCAGTAATCCTCGGTCGTTATGAAGATTGTCTTTCCGGCGAACCTCTCTCTGTGCCTCTCATTTTGCCACTTTTCTGAAATAAATTTGCTCAGGAGCGACTTATTCTTGGAATTGGACAAGAATGTCCGCCGTTGATGTATCTTGCAGTCTGCCTTGAAGTTTCTGACTTTATGCCCGCTCTCTGAGCCTCTCTTCTCTCTCTTGTAGTTTTTGATCGAATTATTTCTGTAAACGTCGAAGACCACGTCAAAACGCTGGCTGTCTGTTCCTTCATGCAAAACCATGGACATCGTACTGTCAGCCAATTCAGCAAATGTTTTCTGGTCACCTCTTATCTTCTGGACCATTACAATTCCGTCAAAAATTCGCCCACACGGCTGAGGAATCATATCTGCTGCTGTCGTATTCTTCTGGCTGGCTCCTTGGCAAGTGATGATTTGCTGGTTCTCTTCAGCAATCCCGGCATCAGCCGAGTCAAGGGCCCAAGGGCAAGGTCCGAGAGGGTGGTTCAGTACGTCATTCATCTTCAACGTTCTGTTCTCAGCGGTAATGATCATTTGAGCAAACTGCGCACGATCCGCTTTAATGATTACTTCTTTGCTTGACCCTATTTGTCCTTTCATCTTCTTGTTTAACTGCCTGTCATAACAAAATGTCTTATAAACCGTCTCTCCGAAAGCCTCTGCCGGAAGCATGCAGATCATTCTCCATCTCAGGAGTTGCGAGGTTGTCGGTAGATAGACAACTAGGTCTTGCCTTTCTCCCTTAAAGGGATTGATCCAGCTTCCTTCGAGCATCGACATCATCAATTTCATGTCCTCTTCGTGTCGTGCGATCACCAGCGTTATATGGAGGTACAAGCGAGATCACTGGAGGATCAATGTTTCTTCTCCTTGTCCTAGCTTGCTCAGTTCCAGGGGGCGGAAGGAGATTCCGGGACCAAAATGCCTGGCTTAGACAGCAATAACATTTACTCGATGAGATGTTCCTGCGCCATGAAGCGTCTCTTCTATTCTATCAATATTATCCCACGCAAGCGTAGCTTGAATATTTTTCGGCAAAGGAATATCATTATCAGGCGTCAAGGCCATTTTTGGTAGGCAAAGTGCTGTGTTTATTTCCTCGATTTGCGTATAGGCAATCCCATGCCCACATCGGCTTAACGTCTGTATAAGTTCAACATTGCGGTTTGCAAAGTTTTTACTGCGTATGGTAATAGCATTTGCTTGGAAGGTTCTCCTCCAGTTATCCCGTATATATTGTCTTGCCCAAAAGAGTTCCCAACAAGGCAGCGGTAGCGATGAGGATATTCCGTTGGGATTTCTGAGTTGCTAGTTAGACGAGTATATAAAAAGGCATCTAGTTCTGCTGGGAGATTGATTGCATTGTCACATAGTTTAGAAGATTTCGGTGGCCATGCCGTTTCAGTATTATTTGAAGGAACTGCATTACAGATGTACAGTCCAACCTGCTATTTTCCTTGACTTTACATGGAGTCAGCCCTGTTGTCGAATTGCTGAGATAAAGTTACCATCTCTCTGGCTAGTTGAGTATTTGAAAAATTTATGGAAAGAACAAAAACTTTGTTATTGTTCGGGAGATCTTCAAATTATAACAAGTCGCCGAAATCGTTTTCTAACTTTCTTCAGAGATGTCTTTTTAGTTGATTCGGATATTTCAGTAGCGCCCATTGATCACATGGAGATTACTGCTTCTCTCTCAGATCAACCATCTAAATAAGCCTGGGGCTTAATAAATCTGATCAAATAAACTCAAACAGTTTGTCGTAAGCTTGAGACTCTATATCAAAAAAATTGGTTTTCATCCGAGTCCGGTTCACTGCTCTCCAAGTCAGTGTACTTGCTCGCTTTATCTGGTCAGGCACAATCTCAAAAGCACCGACCATGGTAACACGCTTCAGCTGCTACCAAATCACGACAGGCAAGGCCAATAAGCCTGCTATCACACGCAGCAATAGCAACTTTTCTAAAGCATCTAAATACAAGTCAACCTACTGAGTCAAAGGGATCGCGTGTTCTCGTACATGCAGTCTTATTTTCGCAAACAGTGTACATTTTCGAGCAAGTTCCGCTCGTGCTTGGCTCTTGCCGACGAGATCTTTGCCCTTCGCTTTGCAAATTAAACTTCGAAATCTGTTTCGCGGCCGTTGTTTGAAAAATGCTCTCCAACTAATTTCGCTTCATGCTAAAAAGACTACGGCATTTCCTGTGATATATGACTTGGTGAATTTCTCCTTCCTTGGTATTCTCTGCCAATGAATAAAGCAATGGCCCATGACTTTTAATTGTAGCCGCGTTCAATAAATATTTCAGAGTCGAATCTTTTTTTTTAAATAGGAATAATTAGCAGACTTTTATCATATGAGCAGTGAATAATACAAGTTTTAAAAGCAGGTCTTTAGTTTGGTCTAGGAATAAAACAACAATTGAAACTGTACATAGCAGTCAAGTTTCCTTGAGTCGAACAGAGACTCTTGAATGTTTGTAAGTATTTTGTTCAGTGAGCATAAAAATACTGAGTGTTCCCTGTTTCTCTATATTACTTGATAAAAAGCGTCCAAACTGCGAAAATTTGGCAAGAACTTTGAAGTATTTACCATGCAGCGAGACCGTCATCTTAGACGTTACCCATGATGCTTTTCGAGTTTGAGCTGCATGGTTTCATTTAAGTTTTTCTTTTTCAAATCAACTTATAAATTTTAGTTTTTAACCAAAAATGTTAAGAAAAGCTGTTTACTGTACAATGTAGCAATTAATTAATATTATAAATAAAGAGCGCATTTAAAATAACTGTTTTAATGTGAGCCTCGTTTCCATGTCATGGCAATATTTTTGAAAAAAAAAAAGTAGGCAAAAAAATACTGAAAGCTACTCTTTCACGATTGGTATCAAAGAAATTTGAAAAGTCCTTCATACAACCTTAAATAATTATGAGAGATTTCAGACTAATTATCAATGCAGGTTTGAGTCAGATTTCGAGATATGATGTTACATCGGGGTAGCAGGAGACCTGCTCCTTGAAAGATGGGTCACTCAGCCAAAGTTGTGCTGGCTGGCAAACCCAGGGGTCTCTCCCTTATAAGCCTAACCCTATGCCAGAAACGGGTTGTTACCTGTAGGTTTTATGATCGAAACTGCACGCACATCTAAAAGAAAATATTACTTTAAAGTACTTGCACAATGGTTGTAAGAAAATTGTTTGGTTGGTTGGCGTCTTTGCATCATCCGAAGATGCTGTAAATTGTCTTGTTACAAATCTTGTGCTGTGAAAATGATATTTTTGTCGGAGAGAAATTTTGTTTCAGAATAAAAACTAGCGGTAAAAAACTTTGTTAGAAATTTTGTTAGAGAGAAATGCAGAGAGATGGGTGTGAGAACTGACCTGCAAAGGAGTTGGGTTCTCCAAGTATATTTTTTCTCCGGCCCCTCTGTTTCTGTGTCCTTAACATAGCGTGGTTTTCACATCAAAACAGTTCAAAATAGAAACTTGCCTGGTTTTGAAGTTAGACTGTCTGCATCAGCATGATACAAATTGATTGAATTGAGCTAGCGTTAATACCAACCCGCTAAATGAAAAGGAAACACTGTTCAAATAATGTTCTTACCCTCCACAGCTTTAAAAACCAAAGTTGTTCAACTTAACAAAGAAGTTAAACGTGATAATAATTGGTCTCGCTACAATACAGGTGAGACCCTTTAGATATCTTAAATGGCTACGAATAGGTCCAATATACGTACATGTGGTACTACGTTCATTATACTTCAACGACGTTTGGTTTGGTTGTAACAGCGATCGGGATCCGATTTGGTCAGTGTTGGTTGAAATTGCAATTTAGTTTGAGAATTTTCAAAATAACATGTCAGTGCTACTGTGTGGACTGAAGTACAATGTTGTGTTTTACAACCTCAGAACCATATGTAACATGTGTGGCTGGCGGGATTCGCGCGCGAGTGATTTTTGGCGGCGGAACCGCTATTTTATTGATTTTGCAGGTAGCGTGAACCAACCTTAAAGCTTTTTTGAGATTTTTTGTTAAATTTTACCGCTACATAATTCAAGTTGCAAAACGGCAGAGAAATTTCACTACTGAGAATAACGAAACCCGTCATTAGTCCAACATTGCGACATTGGCTGAACTTTGCTGCGTATTTAGTATAAGAATATCGAATACATCGAGCTATAAAAGGTTTGGAACCATGAGGCAATTGCAAGTTCGTTTGGCCAGGAGAAGTATCAGTTTTTTAATGGTTGAACGCAGATTACATTTTACGATAAATTCTTTTCTCTTTTTCCTTCAATGTAAGCGATCGGATTTTGCTCTGTAAAATTGATTTTTTAAAAATTGGTACACGAGGAAGGTTTGATCAATTAATTTCTGGTTTTAAAAAGGAAAAAAAGTACTCCTGTACGCCAGGACCGGGACTCGAACTCGCGACTCTGTCTAGTCCCGGAGCGAGGGGCGCGCACCAAACCACTGCGCCAACTCGACTTGATACAATTTTGCGCGGAAAACTTGACTACATAAGCATACGAGTGGCGCGCACTAATGGTCAGCGTGACGTACCTAAACAGCGCACACAATGTAATACTTTGGTGCTCAATTGTTTTTGTTTTGTTTTCGGGGGTAATTTTATCTCGCTAAAGATACAAACGTAAAATTTATGATCCTCAGCTTTGAATTATTAAAACGGTGAACAAGCAAATAATTATAAATTTGTCATGTTTACAGTTATCGCAGCGTTCTGAGATGATAGAATCTAATTTTAGTAATCACTAGTGGTCGCTGATTATTTGCTATTTGGAAAATATATGTATATCTATTTTAAAAAATAGCTTATTGCCTTGTTGTTATAAAAAGCGTGATGTGTTTATCGCAGAATTGAAGAACGGCACAATTTACATCTTATTTGCGTTTACTCTTGCCTTATATTTTAATTTATACGGAAAGTTAACAGTGACAGTCGGATAAGATTAACTTCTTTTTATTACTTTTTGCTTCCCTTAGGCTTCAACAGCGAGCAGCTTCAAAGTTTGAGAAGATGGCTTTCAAGGACATCATGCATGCTGTCGAATGAATCCTCTGAACGCGATGGGCAAACTCGGGTAAGTCGTATTGTTTGTATATTTGCTATACGTAATCTTATCTCGTTCATATCAAGGCATTCAACAAACCCAAGTTTACGAGTGTGTAAGGAATTTTAGGTACAGAACTAGACAGATTTTAAACGGTTGAAACCTTTTGTTGCATATTTGGCCGTTAACTTGATTAGACGTCAACAGTACTTTTTCAAACGTGAAGATGAAAGCAAATTTCGCTACGATCGATTTTGAATCGTGCCGGTTCAGGGACAGCTACATGCAGATTTACATGTGAAAGAAAATATTCTTTCTGAGAAATCGCGCAATGAGAGTATGGAAGTTCAAAAAAACGTGTCTCGCTATAGTTGGTTTTGATTGTGCCGGTTTTGGTACATCAAGTACAAGTGCATGTAAAATTCGGAGATATTGTTTAAGTTTAAGTCATCGAAGGAATTGCATAAGTCTAAGTAGCTTCTAACTAAGTTGTTACGATCATGTTCTTTTGGAATAATATTCTAAGTCTCTTAATTGGTGGGAAATATTTGTATGTTTTAAGTCACATTCTCTTCTATTTCAGATGCGTTTGAAATGACCAATGTGGGGAAAGGCGAAAGACAAAAGACAATCTTGCAAATGCGCTGCAAAAAATGAGTACCAGACAGGAAAATTCTCAACCTTGGAAGGAAAGCAAAAATTGATGTAGAAGAAAACCATCTCCCCACCACCACCACCACTAACTAGCATTTCTTTTATACGTATAGCGAGAGTTTCGAGCTCTCGTCCTTGTGGTACAACTTTGCATGCACGCATGCGCATTTGATATCATATTTTATAATAAAATTTTTTCTAAGTCTTTTGGCGGGAAACGTTTGTATATGTAAAGTTCACTTGCGACCTCTTTCTTTCAGATGCCGTGAAAATGACAAGTATTAAGAAGTCGCCGAAGAAAAATTGTCAACCTTGAAAGGAAGGCAAAAATTGATGTGGAACACCACCACCTCCCCGCCACCACCACTAACTAGCATTTCTTTTATACTTATAGCAAGAGTTTGGTCTACGCATCCTTGTGGTACAGTAGCCTCTAAAACGCATGCGTACTAGGGGAGTGTCCCAGTTACAAGAAACCTAATGTACTGTACGTCGTGACTGTAAGTGACTGATAACTTCGTATCGGTTTAAGCCGAAGTTCAAACTTCGGGTTTCCCGACACGGAGGTATCAGTTACTTGTAAGTCGTGACTGTAAGTAACCGATAACTTCGTGTTGGGAATCCGAAGTTTTCTCGGGTTACCCGACACGAAGTTATTAGTTACCTACAGTCACGACTTACAAGTAACTGATACCTCCGTGTCGGGAAACCCGAAGTTTGAACTTCGTTTTAAACCGACACGAACTTATAAGTTACTTACAGTCACGACGTACAGGACATTAGGTTTCTTGTAACTGGGACACTCACCTAGTACGCATGTGTATTAGAGGCTACTGTACCACAGGGATGGGTGGACCAAACTCTTGCTATAATTATAAAAGAAATGCTAGTTAGTGGTGGCGGCGGGGAGGTGGCGGTTTTCCACATCAATTTTTGCCCTCCTTCCAAGATTGTAAATTTTCTTGTCTAGTACTCGTCATTTTTACGGCATCTGCAAAAGAGCCTTGTAGCATGGTTTTCAGTAAACTGACACAAGTTTGTAACATGATAATAAAGTCAATTTATTTTGCAATACTACAGCAGACAAAAACCAATAAAGATTAAGATTACAGTACAAATCTTTCGCGTTCAATGAACAAGTGTACACGTAGACGCTAAGTCCGTAACTCTTCGTCGTCTTACCTCCGCCATATTCTGAAGATGTTATGATCATAATAAAACCTTCATTTACGAACCCTGTGTTATTTTCCTCTAATAGCTACAACTTTCTTGAGTTACCGCGATAATCACAATATGTGGAACTAGATTATGAACTAATGACCCGCGACAGAGTTATATTACTAAACCTTTGAGAAAAATAAATCAATTACATACCGTCGCTGTTTTCCTTCGACAACTACAAAGTTTACGAATAATTAATAGACTTGCAGAAGATTTAAAAATTCTTTCAACATATAATTGCCACTAAGTCTAAATAAACTTAGAACCTTCTATTCGCGATTTGCTGCAAAAAGATTGTACGGTTTTAAGCTAGCCGCGCTGTACGTAAACAACAACGGTAACATGTAAATTATAATGATCACAGAATGACATTCGATAAAATTACCATTTGCATTGTTTTTGGAATAAACAATTTGAATGACTATGAACTTCGCGGATATTCCAGATCGTAAACATTACCTTTTGGTGAGAAAATGCGTCATCCTTTTCATTGCCGTGGCTTACAAACCAAATAAATTCATCGGCACAGGAGCAATTTTTGTCCCTACTCGATTGGGAACAGTGAAGTAAAGAAAATTGAAATTTTCTTTTTCTTTCACAAGGAGCCATTGAAACTTGCAACGCAGGCAAAAAAAATATTCGACACTAATTTTATCCTGCGAGTTTTCACCAGGCTAAAATGAAAGCCTATTTTTTTTCTTTGAGGTAGCCAGCCGGGTTTTTCCCCTTACGGTTTTCAAGTTTCCTTCTTTTGGTAGGTAATTCGACTATAGTGTCATGACTCCACTGAAATACTGTTTACCACACAGTCCGATTCCAAAAACTATTTCTTAGAAGTAAGAGATATCTAACCTGTCACCGGTACATACACTATTCGGTAGACATAAAACCTATCGACTAGTCACTCTCAGGCATCACCATGGTGTATGATCAATTCATCTTGAGGTTATTAACAGTCTACCCAGGCCTCAGCTGCTCTTCGTGACTGAAAAAGCGTCCCACCTGGAATAAATAAAAACAACTTCTCAGAACTCAGTTACAGCAATATTGCCTATCACTATTTTACCAATAATTTGTCGTTTCATTACGAACAAACAAAAGATGACACATAAAAGGGACTGTGTCACAGTTGAGTTTGGTCTATATTATTTCGTTTAGCCAAATACTCGCTATGAAACACTATAGATCTAAACGCCATATATCTAACTTACAAAACCATAGCTTCATTACAAACAAATTCCTGGGCGTTATAATTAAAAGTGACAAACAAACGAGATTAAGTTTAAAAACTGTTCATGTCTAACAGTTTTTCAAAAACCCATATCGCAATCCGTTTCAATATAGGTTTTTGAGAAATTTTCTTTCGAAGGCACAATTCCATAGGCCTTTAAAACAGCGTTCTTATATTGTAATGTTGCTACATCATTTCTTCACTGTCTTTAAATGGTTGTTTTTATACTTCACTCAATTTGGTGGCCATTTCTCGAATGTCAAAATTTGGCTTAGACTCGTGACACAGCTCCTTGAAGCACCATTCGGTAAATACTTCTTAATCTTAAAAATTCATTAAATACCTTAAATCCTCGAATTGGCGCCCCCCTCGAATAAGCGCAGCCTTCGAATAAGAGTCCCTCCTATCAGCCGAAATTTAAAATAAGCGCACCGCCCCCCTCGAATAAGCGCTCCCCTCCCCCCATTTTGTGGACGAGTGATGAGACAAAGGGTGTATAGTTTTCGTCATGTAGTATAAGATTTGTACATTGTTTCAGTTTGTGAACACTTTTAGTGAACACGTTAAGTACTAACGGTGCCGCGATTTAAGCTTTAGGATAAGCTTTTTACGTCAATAAACAGCTTATGTTGGTGTTTACGCGCAGATGATATATTAAAAAAATGATCATGTCAGGCTACGATTTAGGAAAAATTAAATAAGCGCCTCCCCCCTCGAATAAGCGCCCCCCGTCTTCTCCTAAATTTGAAATAAGCGCCCCGGGCGCTAATTCGAAGATTTACGGTATTTAAAAGGAGTAATAGCTTAACATAAAGGGTAGCACACACACGAGAGCTCGTTAGACGAAGCTCAAGACACCACAGTAAGACGTTATATTTCTGAAACCTCTATTTTCATTGGGCCGATGTAATCGCTGTACCCGCTTCCTCTCTTATTTTAAGGCTGATTGTATACTTGTGACTTGTTAGTAATCTATTGTCTTAAGAATAATGAATGAAGTAGCTTGTTCCGAGGGGAAGTGTGGAACCTGTGTGCCGGAGAATGAATCACAACCAAAGACTAAAGTACTGGGCCATGCTTGCTTGTTGTGTATAATTTTGTTAAAAAAAAAAACATAAAAAAATAGTAACTGCCGCACACTAGCCGATTTTTTGTCGCGACTAACTGCGTTGACGCTTGGGGCCGAGTCATCCAAAATCAAGATGGCGCTTATTTCACTGACGTGACTCTCGTGACATTTCCTAATTGGCTGAGGAGCGCGCGAGCCCCGACCAATTGTCTTGGTCCACCGCACACTAGCTGACAAGGCCCGACAAGCCCCGACCATGTCGCAGAATTCCACCAGCCAGAAAAAGAAATGATGAAGGATGCAAAGATCTGTTGAAATACACACAGCAGATTAAAGTGCCCCTATGATCAAATTCTCGACATCCATTTTCGTACACAATAGGTCTTTCCTAATTATGTTGCCAAATTTCAATCTATTACGAAGATCAGAACTCACGTTTCTTGGACCTTTCCTTCCAAAAATTTGCGGCCGCAATTAACTTTCCTTGTTCCAAGTCTTGGTTGAGAATTGGAGTAAATGACGTCGTTTTCTCAAAAATACCGCACGGGTTGAAATTATAATAACGATTAGTACAGCAATTCCCATAAAGAATAACAAAAACTTTGGCTTTTATATTCGTGCAATTTTTCTACACTAATTAACAATTAGATTATGAGCTCGAGATTTCTATAAGTGATAGTTGATGAGGTCACATTATTGAACTTCAGGCTTTAACAAAATCGCACGTATTGAATTGCCCTTGGTAATTTGCAGTTGTTTACGCGCGCGCACCCGGTTTTTCAATGATTTCAAGTTTTTAAAGTCAAGAAACCGTCAATTTCCTTTTATTCAGTCGTCTCAGGAATTTAATTATCTATTTACATCTAAACTTTCTTCCAAAACTTCGGGAAAACGATAAAAAAAGACGCATTTCGAGGACGATCGACAGCTACTGCACTCTAATGGCTGACACTCCAATAAGGTGTCTGTTATCCTTTAATGATGGCTTCTGATCGACAAGTCTCTAGAAAAATTAATGTGAACAGAAACCTTTTTCGCGAATTACCTTATTATGGTGTAAATATTGCTGTCGCCCATGGCCTGTTCAATAACAGTGCTTCAATCTCTCGCACACCTAATACTTGCCTTGAGAAATTGCACTGTATATATGATCTCGACCTTTTGTCTCTAAATACAGGCATAGATACTTCGATCAACCCCTATTCTAACATCCTCAATCAACACATTCGAAGTTTGTATTATTCCCCAAATAGATTTTATAACCACAAATGCTCTTTGCATAGCTCTCATTGTAAAAATGGCGGGTTCTCTATTTTCCACAATAATATTAGGAGCTTTAAAAGAAATCTTGAAAGTCTCCAAACTCACTTGCTTATCGAATTAGATTTTCAGTTCAGTATAGTTGCATTAACTGAAACCAGAATAACGAATTTAAAGGAAATTGATTTTAATCCAAACATTAGTGGCTATGTTTTTGAGTATGTCCCGACACCTCTGTCTGCTGGAGGTTTGGGAATTGATATCAATGAGAATCTTGATTACACCGTAGTTGAAAGAACGTCTAATCCGGTGTTCCAGGCTTTATGGATAGAAATTCTTGTTCCAAACAAAAAGAATGCTATTTGTGGCGTTTTGGACAGACAACACAATTCTCCGGAGAGTTTTCTTTCTTATTTTAATGAAACGGTTGAAGGGTCTAATGCCTGAGAAAACTGTTTACATAGCTGGCGACTTCAACATCGACCTCCTCAAATCTGAAAGCTGCAATTATGCGCATAATTTTCTACTCTC
>NW_028301577.1:5840000-5860000 GCF_042242905.1 Orbicella faveolata
GTTCCCATAACTCGAAAAAACAAGGGGATTGTTTTTATATTTTGAATAGTTTTTCACGCATTTCCTCCTGAGTTATGTTATCATAAGAAAAGTGAATGAAAACGAGATTCAATCGCAGCTAATCCGCTGAAAAATTATTGTAGTTATTTACTCCACCCTCCCGAAAAGAATCAGCGAACGACAGAAAATTCTAACTAAAGGGCCCTAGTCAGACACACTTTTGTCTTTGTTCACATGCGAGCGTTCGGCTATTATATTTTACTCGGAGCATGTCGAAACGAAGGAAATCACAGTGAAACAACTAAAGATAATTAAACAGACCCAATATAGCTCCTTTCAATGTAGATTAATCTAAAAATAGTATGGAATTTAGAAAGCTGTGCCAGTTGTCAAGAGTGCGCTCATATCCAACTTCAGGAGGATAATTGAGAATCTGAGCCAGCTTACGTTTTGTGCATAAGAACACGTGTTTACCTAGTTCCTGGACTGCGATTTGTCTCCACCTGACAAAGAGAAAGACCAGAAAGATTAAGATCAAATGATTAATAGACCCTTCGCATAAATGGCGCCCACATTTAAATAACAATACTTATACATCCTTAGCCTCACATTCATGTAAAAAAATCCTTTGTCTTGAAACATGAGTACGAGGCTACGGATGTATAAACTATTGTCATTCAAATTTAGGCGCCATTTACGCAAAGGATCTATGGCTGGCATGGTGTGCTAACTGGTTCCTAACCCAAGGAACCTGGCCAGTGTACTCTGGTAAGACACTTTACTCTCAGAAAGCGACTGTCTCAGCCTAGGAGTATAAATGGGTAACTACATTTCTGTTCTAACCTCCTACGTAGACGATCTTTGGGCTCTTCACAGAATCTGAATTTGCTGGGTGGAAGCAACCCTTTTACAAGTCAGTTCTTACACCCATCTCTTGCAAAAAGCCCAAATCCATTCGATAGTCCAGGTTCCAAAACAAGTCCTTATTTTGTATCTTTTTTGTGGGACCAAGTCTTTGCATCACAGATCAAGAAACTCAGGAAGAGAATTTGCAGGGTGAAACCAACCCTTTTACAGGTCAGTCTTTACACCCATCTCCTGTACAAAGCTCAAGATCCATTCAGCGCATGAAGACAGTCCAGGCTCCAATACAAGTTCTTATTTTTCACCTGTTTCTTATGGGACCAAGTCTGGGCCTCACAGATCACGAAACTCAGCAAGAGAATTTGCTGGGTGGAACCAACCCTTTTACAGGTCAGTTCTTTTACCCAAGAAATCTCTTGTACAAAGCTCAACTGATCCATTCAGCACATGCAGACAGTCCAGGTTCTGAAACAAGTTCTCATTTTTCACCTTTTTTGTGGGACCAAGCCTCTACGTCACAGATCAAGAAAGTGAGGTCCAAGAGAATTTAGGTGGAACCAACCCTTTTATAAGTCGGTTCTTACACCCATCTCTTGTTCAAAGCTCAAGATCCATTCACCCTATGAAGACAGTCCAGGTTCCAAAACAAGCCCTAATTTTTCACCTTTTTTGTGGGACTAAGTCTCTGCCTCACAGATCAAAAAACTCAGGAAGAGAATTTGCTGGGTGGAACCACCCTTTTACAGGTCAGTTCTTACACCCATCTTCTTGTACAAAGCTCAAGATCCATTCAGCACATGCAGACAGTCCAGGCTCCAAAAAAGGAGTCTTATCTTGTAACTTGTTTTTTTGTGTGTGTTTGTGTGTGTGTGACCAATTCTTTGCTTCGCCAATCAAAAAATTCAGAAAGAGAATTTGCTGGGTAGAACCAATCCCAATCTGGGCCAGTTTTTTCATTATACACATATTTCTTGTTCAAAAGGTCCATTTGGTAAATGCAAATCGTCCAAGTTCCTAAACATGTTTCTTAGATAATATCTTGTTAGTGTGATTCTGATGTTAGACTAATGTTTTTTGTCCTATTGTACATCTAGAACTGAAATGTTCCCAGTAACCTCTGTGATCACTGGCCAATATATGCACTTACCATACTGCTGTTTGATAGTCGAGCTCAGTGATCATTAAGATACGATGCTTAATTCGAGTCTCCAGAAATTGTTACGGGTCTTCATGTATTAGTCCCAATCCCTCTCCTCTTATCTTCCCAGTGTTGCAGATCCCTTGATCAAACAAAAAACAACATTAGTTTTAAAGGTCAAACTGTTTCATTTGCCTAATATATCAAGTTAAATTGAAGCACACAAGTGCGGACCTAAAAAAACATAGCTATCTGGTTCAGCCAATTCCCATTTAACAATTATAATATTACCCTGGGAACACAATGTTTGTTTTAGTATTGTCTCATAACCCCCAGACTGATCTATTTAACTTTAGAACCAATAGAACTTTAACCATTGACAGTTTTGCTTCAGGTGTCCATATAATCTAAATTATGTAAGTCAAATTATTCTCGCATTTTGATTAGTTCTTACTTTTGATCGAATGGGCCTATTAAAACACTTCTTAGTTTCTCCACTGGTTAAAACTGATTCCATGTTGCCATGTGCTTGTTCAGTAAAAGATCACAGAAGACATCAAAATGTGGTAAGAACATCAGTGACACACTCAATTATCGTCTCATGCACCATATATTTTTTACCGCATTTTGACCTCATCTGCGACCTACTACTGAACAGATGCACAACAACATGGAATCTATTTGTTAACCCTTTGAGCCCCAATTACACATATATGCGTAATTAATGGTTGTGCTCTTTGTATCACTTGTGACATCATCAATTTAAATGTCATCAGATATTCTTGATAAGCAGATAGTAGACTAGGCTAGGCCTTTCCGTACAATGGTCAGGTTTAGATATCGATGACATTCTGACATCGCAAATCAATCAGCAAATCAGTTTTGGTGCAAAAACGGTCACCATGGTAAAATGGTCCACTAAGCCTATGATTGATTGAGGTCCATTTCTAGGCTTCACCCGTAATTAACATCCAACTTTTCACGGCAGCCAGAAAGAACATGCAACGCAAAAGGTAGCCAAGTAAAAGGGCCGAGAAAAAAAGAAAGGAAAGGGACAACAAACAAAATTGAGAACGGTAAATGGCAAAAAAAAAAGTCCAAATTTTGGCTTATGCGCATGCCCGGAATTGAAATATTGCTCAGTTTTGTACGTAATCCTCGAAAAATCTCTCCTTTTGGTGAAAAAAAAACTTTCTTAGCAAAACTTACTAGGCTTGTTTAGCGTCATGGCAGCCAAAAACCCTGACTAAACAGTTAAAAACGGTATTTTTGGCGAAAGTTTGGTATCGAAGGGTTAAATTGGCAATTTTAAAGATCGAGATTTCTCTTAATTTTCAGATAGACCACATTGACACCTTATGAAAAAAATATGAAAAAAAAATTAATTGGAAAAAATTGATTCTTTGACACAAAGTCATTATTAAGCTCTAACAGACAGCAGTGTCACCAGAATCATCAAGTTGTCACACAGTTGTCTCCTGAAGCAGGGGTGTCTGGAAAATCTGAACAGCGAATAGCGAATAGTCGTGAATAGCGAACAGCGAATAGTCCCGAATAACGAATAGCAAATAGTACAAACAGTGCAAATAGTCCCAAACAGTGCAAAGAGTGGTGAACAGTCTTGAATAGTGGCGAACAGTAGCAAATAGTGGCAAATCATAGCAAATAGGGTACCCAGTATCTCGCAGTCAACCTTGCAGCAACATAGGATGGGATTTTCCCGCTAAAAAGCACAGACACTTAACAGGACAAAAGGTGTTTCTAAACGTAATTTCTTCTGTTTTAACCACTGCAAAAGCACAATTACATCTATATTAGGTTATCCTTGTGTTTTATGTTTTCTTAATATCGGTGATGGACAGCCCTAGCCTGAGGCCAGAGAAGAAAAGGTAATAAATTCACAGAAATTCTGTTGCTTATTTGGATAATTAATTAATGCAGGATATTAGATCCAAAGCAGTGACTATTGACAACTATTTGTCACTATTCGCCACAATTCGTACTATTCGAGTCTATTCGCACTATTTGGGACTGTTCGCTATTTGCTATTTGCGACTATTCGCTATTCGCAATTCGGGTTTTCCAGACACCCCCTGAAGCAGTGACGAGGAAACAAGCACAAAGTGTTTGTTGTTGAGAAATTTTTAGTTTTGTATTGGATCTTCTGCCTGCAGTTTGAGTAGCTGTGCATTTGGAAAATTTTACCTAATATTTTTCATGCCATCAAACTGTACTTCCAGGGCTGTGCTCTAGAAGTGCCCGGGTGCCACAGGTGACTAACTTCTGCCTTTGGGCGACTGGAAAAACTTACTTTTTTCATATAAGCTGAAGTGCTGGGCACCTCTAGGCCCCTAGTAATTCTTCTTGGAACACAGCAATGACTTTTAAAATAAATCCATATAGAATTGAGGTTAAGCTTATTCCTATTGCTAAAATTAAAACATCTACTAAAGTTTATTTGTATCATAGTAAACTTAAACAAGGTGCTTAATGATCGGAGAACTTATCACTTCTTCACTAAAAGTCTGCTTTCCTAGCTGGTTCTACAACTACATGTAAGACAAGCTTGTGTTGTATTGCTTCAGGAGAAAATGGCATTTGGATGTTTAGACAAACAAAGTCCTAAAACCTAAGGAGGGAGATAACACGTACAAGGGTGAAGTTACTGAAAAAAAGAAGACGCTTTTGGTTCCTGCCATTTTGAATTCTTCCACAGTTTAGAGTAGTCTGCATGTAGCTGTACCAACCCTTGTAGGGTAATTTTGATTGAATGTTGATCACTGATATCCTTCGACACTCAGTGTATGACATCTGCAGATTGCAGACTGTAGACAGCAGACTGTAGACTGGAGATTTTTAATCCAATATTGTACTTTCATTTCTTTTACCGAAAGCTAACTGAAAACAAGCTAACCTGAGCACTATTCAGGCTAAACTGAGCGCTATTTAGGGCTAAGTGTAGTCTGCAACTGAGGTCTGGAAATATTATACACTGGTTGACACTCTATTGTGGTTGCCTTTGGTACACATGATCATGGTGTATGACATTTGCAGACTGCAAACTGCAGAATTTTTAACTAATGCAGCTATCAGTGTTATGCCCGAGGGGGGAACCAAGGGACAAGGTGGGCACTTTGAATGTCTGTGTGCACCCCACGTGGGGAATTTTAGCAAACTTTGACATAAATGTTGGCCCCGGGATCGGGAAGTTTGAACAATGCTAAAAAATGCTGGCCCCAGGGTCGGGAAGTTTGAACAATGTTAAAATGACGAAAGCGACAAGGGTTTTGAATGCGGGGAGCTTGAACACAAGTGTTCCACCATCTTGAAAGTACCCAGAATTCCCAGGAGTTCGAGCATGTTTTCCACGCTAAGATAAATTCCAGTTGCAATAAACTGGAAGAACGAAAGGTAAAATTAAACTTTTTAAATTCACTGAAGAGTACTGCACTTTGTTGAAACTACAGCAAGAGGGCCAATAATGGCTTGAAGAAAGAACCAAGATGAACTTTAACGTTCATAATTGAAATTTTTAGATTCTATGAAAAACTAGAATGACAGTACATGTTGACTCTAGAATAGTGAGTGGTAATATTTTGGGGCTTGTGAATTCATCAGCTGAGTGCAAATTATTAAAGAAAACAAAGTCAAATTGAAGCTTGTTTTCGCAGCTTTATTAGTATATAAATTTTATACATAAAGAGAGCAGAGCCTCCCCACTGCCTTTCACTGGAGCAGCATGATCAATGAAAAAGTCTTGTCAAATGCAAGCACATATTCTTTACTTCAGATGGCTTGAAATTCTCGGTCTGGTGGGTAACTTAGAACTCAAAACCTTTTCCCAAGGTGAGGAACTTTGAATTGAAATCTTATCCCAAGGGTTAGGAAGTTTGATTCCAAATTTTTGTTTCTGATCAAAGTCCCCACCCTATCCCATGGCTTTCACCCCCCCTCAGGCATAACATTGATAGCTGCATAATACAACTATGTTCCATTTTTGAAAGCAAAACGTAAACACTGTAAACAGGCTAATGTGAGGACTATTCAGGCTAACCTGAGTAATATTCAGACTAACCGGAGTGCCATTTAGCTTTAAATGTAGTCTGCAGTCTGCAGTCTGCAAATCAAATACACCAACATGATCCAAACAAGAGCCTCTTTTGCTTCCCTTTATAAATTATCTAATAACCAAGAGTCTGTACAAAATACGACCTGTAGCAGATCCAAACAGAGGAACAAGTGACAATTCTGATTTTAAAAGTCAAATATTACAGCTTTATTAGGTAACTTAAAAGTTACCTAATCAGCTTGATGTAAACAGACTCATCTCTAATGGGGACATCTCAACAAATACTGCGCTTAAGGTTTGTTGGTTTATTTATCCCTGATAACGCAGAATAATCTCTGATGGGCACAAATGTCACGTTCATGTGCTGTCTTATTACCTAGTCTGGTAGTTCTCAGTTAAACATTAAACGTAGTTAAAAAGCTTACCTTATGCGTCCATTCCTCCGGAGGTCTTCAAACACAACATCTCCTCATTCCACAATATGGCTTCAACATGCAAAAAAAAAAACTGAAAAAGTAAAGAAATTTAGCTTATGCCTCAGATCAGGTAACATCAACGCACTGATGCAAGCCTTTGGACAAACCTTTGAAATTACGGTAAACACAATTTTCCACTATTTACCTTTCACACGTGCAAGATGGCGGAGACGAACTGCGCCCGCAAAGATCAGAGGGGAAAAGCGGTTGGAAGACGGGAAGGAGAGGGAGAGGAGAGGGAGAGGGGCTGTCTGCGCAGCACGTGGAAGAGGTGGGGGAGGGCAAGCCGTCCCCAAAAACTGTGGATCACCAAATTCCACCATTATCAAAGAGTTTAAGATTTAGTTATTCAACAAGACACAAAAAACTTCGGCTCATCCTCTTGCGAACATTATAAATGTAGAACGCTTGTAGACTGCTTGTTTGTTTGATTTTAGGAAACTGTTGAAAGGAATACCATGAAAGTGCCAGCATCAAGTCTCGCGGCGCGTTTTTTTTCTTCCCCTAATAGGTTCAGATCTTGGGGAAAAAAATAAATGACCTTTTCAGCGTTTGCTGGGTTATATGGTATCCGCGCAGAGGCAACCGTATTCACAGGCTAGCTGCAATCCTGTTCACCTCTGTATTCAGCCGCCTCCGTAAACCCACTAGATTGCGAATGTCAGTTTTTCTCTATCAATCCGTTAAGCAAAATTAACGGTACTACATGTGCGAACCACGAGTACAGTACCAGCTCCCACTAGCCCTCACCTCAGTCGACAACGGCCACTTTAAAAAACATAGCCCCCCTACAACTTTGGGCATAGATAGTCACACACATATAGTCCCATGCATCTCGGGTGCGAACAGATGATCCCATAGTTCTCGGGCCAAGAGGAAGAATTAGAATACACATACTCCTAAAAACTCTATACCCCGGCTATTTATGACCAAAACGGCTAAAAAATCATACCCTCTGGGGCCGCATATACCTATATAGCCCATATAAGCCCGGTTCTCATACCCAGCCGACCCACCTGCGACGTAATCGCCGGTTGCAACTGACAACGTTCGGCGATCTGTTCCAGTGGATCCCCGGCGCTTCTGCGATGGATCGCCGACGAACTCAAATTGGCGCGAAATGCTTAATCCGCCATTTTGAAAGTCAGGACTTTTGGGGAAAATCGAGTTGTTACGTCATACGTTGCGTCCGCAGATCTCCGGTACTCATTGCCTGGGACAGATTACGATTCGACGATAAATGTTCACATATGCCGTAACGGTGTCCCTGGTAGGCGGGAGAACCCCTCCCCGGGGTATTGTGATCCACTTTCATTCATGCCTTCACGGATTGTGACCGGACTGAACCTCCCTCTTCGTGCCTTCCGGCAGGAAATTTATAGGTAGTTAGGTAGTCAGCCATTAGGCATTTTTACAAATAATAATAACTTGAGTTTTTTAGCACACGTAAGAATAATCTCAAACTACACAGAACATAAGCAGTGAAAACCATTTTTTATGAAAGAAAAACGAATACTTCGGTTAACTTTTAAACCTGGGTTAGCGTTAACCGGCTTTCGAACAACCCCGGCCGGGTCCAGGGTGATAATCCTTTCTTAACTCAAGTTCAATTAAAAATGGTACGTTTTGCTCGAAAATACTATCATAATGTTCATAGCAAATTGGGCATGTTAGTCGAAGGGAGCTGTGATGTGCAATAAGATTCAATGAAAACTCCATGGGTTGAGAAATTTAAGCTTAGTAACTTTTCAAGGTGTTTCATACATGTACATCTGAGTCCAATATGACAATAACACGAAGTTGAAAAATTTCATCTTTTACTCAAATTTTGTTTAAAATCCATTCACTTCTACAATATTATTTCATTATGAACAATACTCATATTACTAAACAACATTATCAAATAATATTACAAATAAGATTTAACCAATTAAATGTTTAGTGGTAACACTTAAAAAAAACAACTGTAATAGTTTTAAGTACATATGGGTCAATAACTTAGCTTGTTCAGTCAAGATGACAGGAAGATGGAGTTCATACACCAAAAAAGATGAGGACCAAGATATTTTCGGCGTATTTATGTCTAATGAGCTCCATACATAAACAAGATCAAGGCCAGTAATAATAATCCAGCCATGTTAATTGCAACAAGCTTGGTCAAAAAAGGATTCAATATATGGCACACAGAGCACAATGTACATGTAGCATGCACACATGTATAGTTAGCAATTCCGAGCACACCAGATAGCCCATCTTGCATGTCACTCAGGTAGCCAATCTCAGCACATGATTTGGTTAATCTTGCCTGATCGCGAAGTTAGCGCGCCATATGATAACTTAAGTTCGAGTGCACCAGCAATCCAGCCCGAAGAACAAGAGTTAAGGCAAGTTCTAGCCACTATCCTAGCTGATTTTCTCTATTGCTAACAGTTTAAATTAAAAATGTTGTCATATCTGTTGCGCACTTTCAGAATTTTAAAATGCCTCGTCTTCAAAACCAAAACAATGTATCTATAGGCATGGAAACTTCCATCAAGATAAGGTTCAAGGGTACTTAGAAAACTAATCAGTAAAAACTAGCTCTTAAGCTTACATGCAAAATGTTAATAACGTCACAGCAGAAGCACGACATATATATGCCTACGTTTTAAGCCAGAAGTTATTTTGCAAAAAAGTTTTCACTTTTCCGAGCACAAGGATTATAAGGATTTTCTTAACATGATTATCATGACTGTTGGCAATTGGCTGAGAAGACCACTACTGTTAGAAACCTACATCTCGCAGCCTCATTGATAATTGGTATTTGACAGTAACATTGTAAAATCAGAGAAGTTCTTATTGGACACATCATATCTTCCTGCGGTGACGAGTAGTCTTGTCGTTTACGAGTCGTGTCTGTGTAAAACAATACAAAAGCTCCAATAAGATAACACTGGGAAAATGGATAGATACATTTAGTTACGTCTTTTTATTATGTTATCGACAAGGTCATTTGAATTTACCTTAGACTTTTCCTTTGGTTTTGGCCTTCGTGATGTTGGAGAAGATAACACAGAGGACTTTTTACTTTCTGTTGCTTCAATAACAAGCCTGAAAATAAGGACAAATGATTTAAATATTTAAGATGATTTCCGCTGAAGATTTGAGCAATAGTGGCAAAAATAAAGTTACCAAAAAAACCTCAGAGCAGGGTAATATTTTGAAAAAGGTAAAACTGAAGAACCTATCGAGACCCCGCGAGAGAAAATTGAACTTGAAGTTATCCATATTTCAATTAAAACAGACGTTTCGCGTTATAGTTGAAAATACAATAACACACGCATTAAGCATTCTTACAAGGTTTGACATAAACTTTTTCGAGAATGCTTGAGAATTTAATCGCGGGGTTTGCTTAGAGAAATTAATTAAAGTGAGATGTTTTAAATAGTATTAAAAAAAAGTTACCGTGCTGTGAGTAGATTTTTAGTAAATAATTTTTGCACTTATTGCTCGAACTTTGAGTGGAATCCGTCTTAATAAAACAAATGTATGTTCACTGCCAAAGAATCAACTATAGTTATCAGGAAAACTAGAAATATTCAGGCTAACCGGAGTCAAGAGGTTATGCAAGTACTGTGTAAGTACTGAATGGAATATTAAAGCGAAAAAGATCTCTTTTTCTCAAACTCATTAATAATTCATCAAGTTAAAACAAAGAAAATCACAACCGTGAAGGAGGTTTGGATACCCGGTCTTAATTAGCATAGATTTTGACGATTTTACTTCTCCGTTTTCTTCTTAGTTTTTGTTTCGATTGAGAAGATATATCAAACACTCGAGACAGTGTTTCATCGGCTATCCAAACATCTCGAATTTCTTAAAAAATACTCCGCTGCGCGTCGTATTTTCAACTCTCTTCTCGGTGTTTGGATACCCCGATGAAACACTTTCTCTCGTGTTTGATATATTACGTCAAACCCTTTCAAAGCCCCGGAAAGTTAGAATTTTTCTTCCGCTTTCCTTACGAATAGCTCTCCGAAAATTTTACATATTTGGTTAACTATGAAAATGCTATTACGTCATTTAAATTGACCAATCAGGTGTTTTTCCTGGAGTACAGACTTATGGTGCGTTCCCTTGGGGTGATCTGGATTAGGATCAGTGATCCAAGATCCCTCGGATTATGGGGCATCAAAGGAACCGATGAATCCACTCTGGTCATGGATTCATCGGTCCCTTTGATGAATTATGATCCGAGTGATCTTGAATTACCGATCCTGATTCAAATCACCCCAAAGGAACGCACCCTAAATCCACTAAGTCTGTCAGTGTGTGTACTACCAATTTCACAGGGTGCACAACTAAAAAGGAGATTCTCAACAACCCAATATTGCTAGAAAAAGTGAAGATTACTTAAAGTTGCATAAGTCTTTGTGGCATTAGCTAGCATTGCACGACTTAGGAAAACTTTGAGAGATCTAGGGCGGTTGAAGGTGATTTAGGGCCATTTAAGGTGATTACGGGGGATTTCGTGTTTTAGGCGATTACAGTTCCCAGAGTTGGCCAACAACTAGCAAAAGAATTAATGAATAGAGTCTTTCAAAATTTCCTTGAAATGCTCTGTGGCCATCCCTTCCAACACTAGCAATAGGTGTTCGAAACAATCCGTGTTAGGGACAACAGTGGATTAATAGATATATGCCGTTTAATTTAGTTTCTCAAGTTAATAATTTTACATTTAAAAAATCTAATTCTTTCCTGGATTTCACAAGCCAATCGATAACACAGGAACCATTTCAAGAAACATGACAGTGATAAGCAAATCAGTATCACCTAATCATGCTTACATTTCGGTGTGATTATTCGAACCCTTGCCGCCGCCTTTCAGCCAATAGAACTTAGCAGGTCCGTGCTTTGAGACGAACGAGATCTCCGAGCCCATACCGCTGACCATACCATCGTGTAACGACTCGTCTTTCAGGTTAACCACTGGAGTGGTATTCTTCTTTCTGGTGTTACTGGAATCTTGGTCGTCATCATCTTTATCATCATCACTCTCGGTTTCCTTAGAATCATCGTCGTCATCATCACCATCTTCATCTTCACTTTTCGTGTGCGATTTTCGTTTCTTCTGCCTATTTGTATCTTTTTCATCATCGTCATCACCCTTATTGTCATTTTCATCATCATCATCATGATTATCGTCGCTGTCTGTTTCCGAAATGTCTTCAACATCCGCATCGTCTTTTTCTGTGTCATTACTCTTTTCTTCGTCGTCGGTATCGCTGTTTACGTCATTGCCTTCCTCGTCGTTTGAATCGGAGTCCTCTGCGTCCTCTTGAAAGCCAAGAAATAAAATACGAAAACGTTAATACAATCTATCGAAAAAAAATGGTGAGTTTGTCAAATAAACGAAGACTTTTCTTAAAGTACCTCCAAAGTTTAGTACACCAACGGTTAACTTTGTCAAAAACGTTTTAGTGAGTTAGTCCATTTGGCAAGAGTTAAATCGTGTCGAATTTCTGTTTACCTACGCATTCGTCCAATATTTGTTGAGTCTTGGAAATAAAAGTTGGTCTACAGTCCGAATCACTCACGCAGCGAGCTGTGAGGTCAACCTTACATGCCTTTTCGAAGCATGGATCGAAGCCACATGCCTCCATAGCTCCTACTGTTAAGATGCCTGCATGTAATAAGACAGCATAGTAAGTTAATGCATGCATGTATTTGAGTGGCTTTCATTTGAAAGTCAAAAGTAATTCGCATTTTCTCTGGCGAGTGGCTTACAATTCTCACGGCACTTCGTCCTCCAATTAATAGTAAAATTTAAAGCAATTGTGACTCGTTTTGGGGCGGATACAGGATTTTAGAGAAGGGGCCTTGAGATACAGACCGCCGAAGCGGCGATCCCCTGTGGGGGGATCCGGGGGCATCCTCCCCCGGAAGATGTTTAAAATTGAGGTCGTCGGAAATGGGGTTTTCGGCTTTCTGGGGCCAAGTCAGCGTGTGATAATTTCTAACTATTTTAATTTAGGCGGTTCGACCGAACCCCCCGAAAATCTCCTCCCCCTCTCCCAGTTCCACCACAGTCGCTCTTACACGTTTTCCCTCCTTTCACGCTATTGACCACTATGTACTTCAAGTTTTGATTGGTTCACTGTATTGTCTGCGTCGTTTGTGATTGGCCAGAGTGATTACTTTGGTCTTCATTTTACGACACGCAATTGAACAACCGCTCTGTCGTGCCTTCACATTTTAAGACAGAGTGGCTTTCAATTGTGTGTCATGAGACCAAATCCAAACTAATTACTTACCAATTAGACTACTAGCCAATCTCAAACCGTAATAAAACCAAACCTCAAAACAAAGGTAATTGCCTGATTACTTTCGACACTCAATTGAAAACCGCTCTTATTCAAATAAAACCAGAGCTTTAAGGACAAAAAAGCATTCCATTCTGAATTGATGCCTTCTATACCTCTGCAGTTCAATCTTTGACCATCTGCTCCAAAGAAGATGGGTTTACATTTGTACGATACTGCGCAGCGCTCAGCTTGGCTGGTGAAACATGCAGACTTTTCACAAGGGTTAAAACGGCAGACTTGTTCTGGAGGAACTGATAAAACGATGGAGTTTCCTAGACGGAGCAAATTCAGAGTGAATCATAACATTAGGCAATGAATCAATGATAAAAGTACTGAGTTTCACTGCTAAACGTAAGTGGGGGTTAATCATCTATCAAGTTGACGGCTGAGGGCTAATCAGCTTGGGGAATAAAGAACTAGAGAACTACGAATCGGAAGTTGTAGAGTAGCCTGACAAGACCATCCCATAAATATCAGATCTATGTCACGAAGGAATAAAATAAGCAAATCCAGCTTTAATCTTCTTCACTCAGACAGAACCACCAAAACCATACAATTTCAAACGAGTAACTACACACAAGATTACTCCATGGGTAATATTGGCTGCACACATGCGTCCAGGCTCGGGTCAAATCGTGGTGAAGTCTACATACGAGCCAAGGGGGCCCATCGCGCCGGAGCTTATCCCGGTTTCTGTAGCATGAAGTGACTAGGAGTATTTCTACTCCCCCTTGGATGGGATGCTAGTCCATCACAGGGTTACCCCTAGTATTAAGTTCGCCGGTACCCATTTACACACCTGGGTGGAAAGAGGCACTGTGAGAGTGAAGTGTCTTGCCCAAGAACACAACACAATGTCCCCGGCTTGGGCTCGAACCCAGAGGCGAGCGCACTAATCATGAGGCCACCGCGCCTCCCAAATGACGTGCTGATGTTTTATTTTGTCTTTTCCTGTCTTTTACTCTTACCTTTGCACGATTTAATTATTCGTCCTTCTCTGTTGAAGAAGATCGGATTACAGTTGAATCTGCTGACGCACATTGCCGAGGGATTTGTAACGCATTTTGCCACCTTGCATGGGTTATGTCCACACAGCTCAACAGGATCAGCTCGCACAAGGTAGTTCCCATCTAGAATTCAAGAGATAGAGAACATTGTGGACAATTTATAATTATATTTACTAATCAATACACGGACCTTGATATAGAGTTGACTCTATTAAACTGCTGAGAGAATGGAACCTCTCTTCCTCGAAACCGCCCTGGTACAAAATTTATCTCGTTAGGAATGTTGCCGTACGGGGTTAACGGGTGGAGAGGCATTGAACCGGGAGAATAAGCCGGCAGAAAACTAGGGTGGCTCTTAGCGAAATACGATAGGAGATGGAGGGAAATTGGAGTACTCAGGTGGACGGATACCCTGAAGCGGGCAGGGCCGGATCCTGGAGTGAACTGTCCGGGAAGCAGGAAGCTCTCTGTATCCCCCTCGGCTTTCCCTTCCGCATCCCCCTCAACTCCTCCGTCTGTTTGGCTTCTGAATTTGTGCTTTTTTGGGTCTGTAACCACGCAATATCGTGTTACACTCATTAGCCATTCGGATCCAACATCCCGATTTCCTTCAACCAATCAGGAGCAGAACCAAATTCAATCCTGATTTGGGGCGCACACATTTTCCCGCGCTTGGCAAAGGTGACATCTTATTGGTTCATTGAGCAATTTACATTAATCGTGATGAGTTTCAGTGATTGAGAAGGCATCCACCAGAACTTCGAGTAACAAGTGGACAAAAACTTTGTTGCGAGACTATTTACATCGTAATACAAACTTCTGTGCGACTTTTTTAAATATCATCTCAAAAAATCATTTCTAACAACACCAAGTGTCGAAAACAAATCTTGAACTTCGTATGAAACGCTTGAACGGTTGAAATGAAGCTAATGATGAAATTTTATCTGTGTTTGCGCAAGTTTTCTGAACTTTAAAATTTATTTTCCCGAGTTCTCAATTGTTTTTGGTGTCATTTCAGGCAACTATTTATATCTTTAGCTTTAACAAAATGTAAAAAGGACTGTAAAATACCTAAAATTATTCTGGTACCACGTTTTTGTCCACTAAAGACTGAAATTGCTCGATGTCATACCGGATTTCGTCTTAATTGTTTTGGCATTGGGACAGTCACCAAATAATTGCTCTTAACTACGTCTCATTTAATCAGTTCATCTCAAGCCGGGGAACAAAATCCATCAGTTCCCTCTTTACCTTTCTTTTCGCTCTTATTCATTACGATGAGTAATAGTAATTGGACCGAGTGGAGTACAATTCAGGGAGTAATCGCGCAAGGAATTTCGAAATCAGACGAGCGTGAAGCGCGAGGCCGATTTGAAATTACGAGCGCAATTACTCCCTGAATTGTACGACACGAGGTCCAATTACTAATTAATCGTATCTATAACAAATTTTGGAATTAAAAATGTCTTTTGAGAGCTTCTTACGAGCGAAAACGTCTGCAGCCCTTTTCCGAAGTTTTGAAAACTGAACGAAACATTGCAAAGGAAGCCATTGAAGCGCGCGTAATTGACGTGCGAATCATGTGGGTATCCAATTACGGGTATCCAATTACAAAAGTTCAAATCGGGCACCTGTAATTGGACACCTACGTGATCGCGCGCCGATTACGAGACAAATAGGCGGGCGGAGAGCCAATTACGATCGAGAATTTTGTTACAGATACGATTAGTGTCATAACTGCAAGCTAAAATGATTGACCTACCAGGACATCTGTGTTCATTGCACCGTCTCCTTTGTATCCGTGGTCCATAACAACCCTTGTGTGGTCTTCTGCATCTTCTTCTCCTCTTTTTCACTCCACCATCACACGAATGGGAGCATGGACTATATGAAGACCACTGGCCAAATCCTAAAGTAGCTGAGGAGTGAAACAGCTGTTCAATTTGTCACCTTTTCGCACTGCATAACATGAAATTCTTCACCATCTACTGCTATATTACGAATTCTCGACATGACCAGCTTCCAGTTGGCTTGGTAGCTCAGTTGGTAGAGCACTGCATCGGTAAAGCAGAGGTCCCCGTTCAAGCCTGAATGTTCTATTTTTCAGGCTTAAATATCGCAACTACTTAAGTTGTGTGTAGAACTGTGATGATCAGTCATGTCTTCATGAATTATACATGCTTGGCATAAAATCCTGAACAACTACTCATGGAAGTCTGTATACTATAAGCTTTGTTGACTTCTATCGTTACATTTATTACATATTTTCTTAGTTTGTTCTCCCTAATTGATCATGAGAGCTGCTGCTTACATGAATCGGATCGTAGGTTCTAGGAGTGGCCACGATCGATTCCGACGTATATGTCGTTACTGAGACCGACTCTCTATCGATTGTTCACGCGAAACCTAGTGACGTATCGGTCTATTTTTAGTTGACCATTTTATCGACGCATCCGCATAAATTTGTTATTGCTCCCCCACCCCCATGTTCTATGTTCCTGGCACTTGACATTCATGTGCACTTGTGTTGAACATCGGAAAAGAAACTCACATTTGCATTGCTTGACGGGGCATCTTTGCACTTGAACAACTGGAGAAGTACAAGGTTTGCCGCCATTCACAGGCGGTGGGTTAGTACACGACCGAAATCGTTTCCTGTGTGTTCGTCCACAGCGCCGGCATTGAGACCACGAAGACCACTCGGACAAACCACCGTCGACTACAAAGAAACAGTTTTACGTTAGTGTTTCTGAAAATTGTTCTGTTATGTCTGATTTTTTTTTTTTTTTTTTAACTTTGATTGAAGGGACTTGATTGAATTTTTTACGGTACAAATTAATTGTTAAAGGCGAGGGCGCTTTCTAAAACGCCAACTTAATTTCAACAATTGCTGCTCGATCCTAACCGTTCCCTTGAAGCGCACTAGGCAAAGTCTATTTGCCGTTATTTTGTAACTTTAATTAATCAGAGGAGTATAAATACAGATTCATATGTTTTTAAAGTAGCCATGATCCACTTAACAACATATGAAAAAGGAGGTAACATATTTAACGGAGCTACCTCACAGTTTCCCATCTTGAAAAGTTTAGCCTAAATTTATCAAGTTCGTGGTTTGTAATCCGTGTTAATCTTCTCCATCAAAATCAGGCAAAATCAGGTTTCCTTCAATTTAAAGGTAATTTTTTACGTGGCCTAAATAACTGGAAGTTACGTGACTGAGCTCCTTTAACCCTTTCAGTCCTAAGTTCAAAATATTAATTCTCCTACTTATAGCCATCATTTCTGTTAATGTCAGTTCTGAGAATTTCGTAGTACATCAAGACAACATCACTTAGCTGATGAGTTTCTTTACTCTCGTCACCTGTTTGCTTGATAATGTATTGGTATTCTGATGAGAAATTCGAATTTGATTCTCCTTATTTTATTTACTCAAATGATTAGAAGTTACATTTCTGTCATGAAGAGCCATGTTGCATAATCTATTTCGTAACTGATCTAGACGATTCTGCTGTTCTATGCTGGCGAAAAAATATTATCACTTGCTCGTAAAAGCAGCATTTTTGGCCTGTAGCATTTGCTAAATCTTTAGTTTACCTGGGCACATTGATGATGCGCATGCCCTCGCTTGCATCCGCTGACCAGCGCAATCTTTTCCTTTACCCTGTGGGGGAGGGTTGGTGCAATAACGTTCTCGGATGCTCACGGTGTTTGTGTTACAGGTCTTAGAACAAGTCGACCACGCAGTCCAGCCTGTTAAACCTCCATTCACTGAAAAAAATGTAACATAAATCAATTACTACTACGGTCATGGGTACTAAGCGGGTGGAGTGAACTTGAAAAGATCTCAACACATAATCAACGCGTTTGTGTATGCCGTAAAGCACTTTTTAGCAAGAAATAAGAGTGATTCAAATTATGCCCAGGAAATTTTCCATAGCTTTTTTTTTTAATTGGCTAGTGACCTTTTAAACAAGAACATTGGGCCCCAACGTAACAAGAAACCTCTGAGCTCAAGTTCGTTGGTATTTGAACCCAGGACCCCAGGATCAGATCAAGAGTTATTTGCTCCAGAGGTCGTGCGTTCATAATCCCCGCATCAGTTTCAAGAACCCTATTCCGGTCTTGCAAGTACCCCAGGGATTTTAGCCAATACCAACCGACCACCCCAAACCAGCACTCAAAAATAAATTCAACTTCTTGGTCAGCAAAAATTGATCGACAGTCCTCAACAAAGACTGCGTTGATGGTAATCATATTTAAGGCGTTATATTCCAATTAAACAAAAAGTGGTATAATTATCTTTGCCATTCCCATCTCCCGACTAAATGTTCTGTTTTTGACTTGATAAAATTTTCAAGCTCCTTACGTTTTTTTGACTACACTGCAATGTATGTCCCCTAAACGCCGCTGAAAAGACTATAAAAACTCATTGTCTCATTGTCTGCTTAAATCTCAGCCTGATTTTTAGTCTCACCAGAACACGCTTCCGTTCCACAGCTTCTTGTCTGTACCCTCTCTCCCAAGCAGTCCCGCCCACCAAACATTGGTTTAGGATTACTGCAGCTACGCTGTCGACGCTTAAGCGCCCCACCGCACGTCACAGCGCAGTGTGACCACTGAGACCAAGGAGAAAAACCGCCATGAACTGTAAGCAAAACAAACATCATCAGTCCTTAATGGAGCTAGTCAGGGTTTGAGAATCTTGAAAAGTTTGGCCTAAATTTTTCAATTTCGTCGTTTGTAATCCGCGTTAATCTTCTCCATCCTTAACCATCCTTGGTCCTTTTTGGCTTATTATCATCTCTTTGGTGTTTTTCTATCTTAGTAAACTACTATTTTCAGGTTTTCTTCAGATTGAAGGAAACTTTGCACCTGGCCAAAATAACTCAAAATGCCGTGACTGAGCTCTTTGGTGAGAGCCATCTCTACTTTGAAGCGTAATTACGGTAGTAAATAAATACAGAGGCTTTACTGTGGTTATCTTTCTTCTATTTTCTCAACAGTGTTACCATCTTCACGTCATTTTTAATCATTTTTTAAGCATATTTTGACACTGTCCGATATTGCAACAAATTTATTAAATCCAGCATGGTGGATTCAAAATGGCGGATATTGGTTTAGTGATATAGTGTGTTACACGCCAATTTAAGTATCATTAGGGACGGACCATTATTTTTTTTAGGTGGGAGGGGTGGGTAACTCCCAAAAACATTCCTACACGGCAAAAACTGCTGGAAAAAATCGTGCAAGGGAAGCCAAGTGGAAAAAATCGAACAAGCGCTTTGCAGGTCCGGATTTTGAAGTTAAAAATAACTGTCGTACAAACTATTGCTCAACGAAAAAAAATCGTGCACAACCTGAAGGCGAACAAACAAATTCGTGAACCAGAAAATCGTCCATTCCCTCACCCGCTGAAAAAAAAATTATGGTCCATCTCTTACGATAACCCCAATGTTTTGATAAATTCCTTCAATTTTTCGGTTTCCAAATTCCCAGCAAGGCCTATCCTAGATAGGCTTAAAATTTGTTAATTTTTTTCTTGCAATACCTGGACACCTAAGAGATTGACAATGCTTTGTTTCGGTATTAGATCCTTGGCAAGTCTTTGCACCAATCAGCTTACAAGTTCGTTTCCGATGCGTGACAGCTTGGTGACCACACGTGGCTGAGCACCTAGACCATGGCGACCAATCAGAGAAGTTTGCACCAGAAACGCCTGACGAAAAGGGGGGCTTTACCATAGCTGAAGAATTTGATGGGGCGATCGGAGAGGAAAGGGAAGTCTGACTGGTTGATTTGGCTGGTGCAGAAGACTGATTGGTTGATTTGAGTGGGTAGACTGGTTGGACCAGAGGCGCATTTGCGGGTTTCAGGAAAAGAGTTGAAACTGTGTGTGATAATAAGCATAGAGAAAAACAGATGTTACTCGAATGAGATGAAAAATATCATCACAAAACATGAGTAAAGGCTCGGCCAAACGCGCACAACATTTCAGTACATCAAATTGCAACGTTGTTAAGAACAATATTTTCATTACATTTGGCCACGTATACAACATTCTGTGCGCAACTATATTGCAACATTTTGTATTGAAATGGCGTT
>NW_028301577.1:6077500-6180000 GCF_042242905.1 Orbicella faveolata
ACTCGTCACATGACTTTTCAATTTTCAGCAACTTGGTATTACTTTAAAGCTTACCGTCTTATTAGTCCATCTCAAGGGCTTCTACACCCATCTCAACGCAATTACTATCGAAAAATTTCACCCGAACATCGTACTTTAATAACATACACACTTGTACTGGCTTTTCCGGAAGTGAATAACTCGTCAGGTGACTTTTCAATTGACAGCAACTTGGTATCATTTTAAAGCTTACCGCGATATTAGTCCATGTCGACGGCTTTTACACCCATCTCAACGCAACTACCATCCAAAAATTTAACCCGAACATCGTGCTTTAATAATAGACACACTTGTGCTGGCTCTTCCGGAAGTAAATAACTCGTCACGTGACTTTTTAATTGACACCAACTTGGTATCATTTTAAAGCTTACCGTCTTATTAGTCCATCTCAAGGGCTTCTACATCCATCTCAACGCAATAACTATCGAAAAATTTTACCCGAACATCGTGCTTTAATAATATAAACAGTTGTGCTGACTCTTCGGGAAGTGAATAACTCGTCAGGTAACTTTTCAATTGACACCAACTTAGTATCATTTTAAAGCTTACCGTCTTATTAGTTCATCTCAATGGTTTCTACACCCATCTCAATGCAATTGCTTTGCAAAAATTCCACGCGAACATCGTGCTTTAATAACATACACACCTGCACTGGCTCTTCTGGAAGTGAATAACTCGTCACGTGACTTTTCAAGTGACACCAATTTGTCATCATTTTAAAGCTTACCGTCTTAGTCCATCTCAACGGCTTCTACCATCTCAACCCACTTATTTTTGAAAAGAAAAGCCCATGATCTTTCCAGGCATATTTAAGATTTCCATTGCATGGCTTGTTGAGTTTCAAGACAAAATGGCAACCGTTCTAATTAGCGGTATCCACGTTGCTGTTTGTAATCAGTATTAGTGGAAATACCGTGAGATGGAGATTACGAAACTTGGGAAAAGAACATTATCATTAACCACCATCAGCCGTTGGCTTTAAGCTGACAGGAGCGAACGATTGATGCCACCGCCGTCCTAAATCAGTTGTTTACCTTGCCATTTGACCGACGATTGTTATCATAGAGACATTCCCATTGCCAACATCGCTGTCGATGAAAACTAAAAATTCACCACTTGTGATAGCGTTAAATAAGTTTATCTTCTTTTGCTTTCAAGTTTATTCTGTTACCACAGGGGAAAGTGCGGTTCTCATTTTGTTTTTCCTTTTTTTTAAATTATACCTTTGGTTGTCTAATTAAATTGAACGTCAACGTTTATTCTTATTTCTATCGGGTACTTTTAAACACACTTGGGTAAATTGTCCATTCAAGTGTCCTCCTTAAGTGTTCTGTTAAAACACAAGTACTTTCACCAATCAAAATAAAATCTGAAATCTACCGAGCTGTTTGTCTTTCCGTTGTTGGATTCAATGTTAAAGAGCAATCGAATCAAGCAAGCACACGAATGACAAGAATGTAAAGAATAAGGACTGTCCACTTGATTGCCGGATTCGGATAACACTCAGGGCCAGAACAATGCCACGAAAGGTACGTATAACTCTTGTTCTAATTCTATAACTAGCTTTTCTAATGGGGTACCACCTTCTTTGCAATTCATTCACAACAGAAATCCAGGGCCCACCACGCTCTTGATTACCAGCGGTTGGCTTAGTTGATAGCAGAGACTGGGCTTCCAACTGAAGCCCACGAGGTTTTGTCGTGACCTCCTTGAACTCTCAATAATGATCTTTAAATTGATACGATTGTAATTAGTGGCAAGGCTGACTGAGAGGAGGGGTGTAGGAGGAATGTTGGAAAAATGAACAAGAAAAAAAATGTCGCAAAGAAAACCTTCAAAGTGATGCAAATGTGCTAGATCAGCCAAATGTAAGTCCGTAAAAGAAAACTGAAAATAGAAATGTGCTGAAAAATCTGAAATATATTCACCTATTTGCATGTGCCATTTCAGGGTAGTAACAAAGATCCCAAAGATGCAGAAAGTCGGGCAGGGGACAAAGTTAAAAAGTGCAAGGATCCGGTCAGTTTATTTCTTAATATTGGTCCATGCTACGCTTTGTTTGCGAGTACATTTTAATAATTTTTCAATTCTGTTGAATTGTTACTATTGGGCTTTGGAGTTTTCCGTGTTGCTTTTTTCCCATGTTTTTAGAACGTCCAGACGAATCATGCAGGACCTGTCCATAGCCAAAAAATTTGGTCACCTAAAATCATATCCCCAAGATGTGTTTTTGAAAGAAAGAAGGTAATTTATCTTGTATGCTATAAAAATGCTACGGCACGAGAGGAATAATAGTCTGTTTGTCTCTTAGGAATAGATATCCTCCTTCCACCAAATCACTAATCGTTATCGTTGTTTTTTAGGTCAAAGTGCTTTCTTCAAATTGGGAGCTGCAACCTCGCTTTTCCCGGCCATACACGCTAGCGGTAAGCGCATTTCATATCTTTTTTGTTTTGTAACTGTTAATGAATCAAAATTTTACTCGGAATGCTATACCTATCCAGAGTAGTCGCAACCTGTCTAAAGCAACGCATGCATCAAAAATATGAACTTTTAGACACAGGAAATGCTTAATTGTTTCCACCGAAGGTCAATATTTGGGAGATCTTGGCACAACTGTACAAGTTTTATAGCTTATTCCTTGCATTCCAAAATGTTTTTGCTCTTGCAAACACATTTCTAAACAGATATCAATCGCGGTAGAAATTTGAAAATCGATGACGCTCAAAGTCATATTTATCATCTTTTTTAAAAATTGTCATCATTATTTTTAGGACGAGGTTCTATTCTGCGTTTGCCGTAAGCCAGAAGACAAGAGGTAGCTGTTAATAACGTCTCTATCTGAAAGGTATCATTTTTCTTCCCCTTCATTGTTTATTGCTTCTGCTAAATAAGAGTTCTTCTATCTGCAGGACATATGTTGGATGTGACCTCTGTTTTGATTGGTTCCACCCAGAATGCTTGGGCATGAGCGACGAGGACATATCAGCCATGCTCAGCTCCAAGACTTTTCTCTGTCCGTCCTGCAGTAAATTCGGCGAAATCGACACTATGGAGAATACTGAAGAAGAAAAAAACAGCGGTAAGCAGCGGTTATGAAAACGAATTTTGTAATGCATTGGATATCCTTTTTTCCCCTTTTTTTATAGATGGCCCACTAAAACATACAACAAAATAGTTTTAAGATTTTCCCGCTTTCCAACAGTTCAGCTCTCCGCTGTCTGCATCGACGACGATACTGAAGAGATTCAGGTAAGAGGGATGCCCCTCCATTACATAGTTCCTTTTCTTAGTCGAACACATTGTCGGTTTTGATTAAGATCATTCAATTTTTTTGTTGTTGTTTGATTTGGCACTCAATATTATTTCCAACAGCTACAACAAGAAACAGCACGCCTCATGGCACGTTCTGATGTACCATCTCCTTCCGGTGATTTCTGTGCAGAACTCCCACCGGGTGCCTGGTACTGTCTTTCTTTAGCTGACATAGCGAGGCTGACGCCTGTCGTAAGGGAAGGAGGGAGGAGGGCGATGCCAGCTGACTGGGATAGTGTTCTCTTGAAGTACGTCAAAAAGACCAATCCATATTGCGTGTTTAGTTGTGATCAAAACCGCGTTAAAAAAGTGAATTCCAGGAAAAAGAACACTCCATTTTTTCGTGGAACTCTAATATGTACCTTTCCCGGTTGCTCAGTGTCCGCTGTGGTGAAAATTTTGGCAAGAGAACAATGACCAACTGGAAATTACCTACTCTCGAAAATTAAGACACTGGGAGGGGAGGGGGGGGTGTCCACCACGGACGGCTAATCAAAGGGGGAGCACGCGACGAGATAAAAAGGGCCCTAGATGGTTCAGATCCGAGTAGGGTTCACCACCGCTTACTTTCAAATCTTCCAGAAAAGGTATATGCCTCAGGTAACAGAGATGGTGTAGGTAGCCACAAGGTGCTTCAGAAGATATCCTCTGAACGGAACCTCCGAGGACGGCCTTTCATAGACACAATTCAGAGCTTAGCACATTTGAGAGCCTGTTTCGTCAAGGAAGATCAAGAAATGTATCCTGAGCACGTTAAGAAGGAATCTGGTCCCCACCTTTTCGGATACATACAATCGGTATCTCTCTACCCAAACACATATTGCCAATTCAAGAAACAAACACTGACTGTGGAGTTTTCGTATGCATGGTAAGTTGTTGATTGTTCCAGGCCTCTGTGTTTGTTTAAAAATGTAGGACTGTCATCATTCAAATGACCTTTTTTTCCTTCTCGCTTTCAGTATGCATTGTGTATAGTCCTGGGAGGAGTGTTTCAATTCTCGCAGGTAGAAGCCGAAATGATTTTTCTTGTTTAAGTAGAACCTTATTCGCCAAATTTCTTTGATATACTTATCAATTCAAGTCTGAGAAAGTATTTTTAGGAAGCGGAATAGCGAACTTCACCAATTTACATCCTTTACAGCGCAACTTTCGCCAACAGGCAAATGTAAAAACAGTAAGGATGCAAATGGCCTATGAGATCCTGGAGGGAAGGATATCGTGAGTATAAATTCCTTTAACTTCAAGCAGGACAAAAGAACATAGTACGATCTAGCATGTAAAGTTGAAATGAGATTATTTGTTTACTTGTACATTATAAATCGACATGTCACGATATAACGTAACGAGCTCAAATCTTATGTTACAGCTTTACGAATCTCGCACGATTTGGAGACACAGTGCCGTTTTGCCCACAGGGTGATATAGGTAAGGTGCATTGTGTAGAGATCAGTGATAACCTTAGGCCGATACAATACCTCGATAATTAGTAGATTTAAATTATGAATTTCTTACAATGAATAACTGACTTGTACTGAATTCGCTGCAGTGACAGCAGACCCCCAGAGAAAGCTACCAGCAGGGTATGAAGACGCAGCTCAGACGTCGCTCAAAATTAAGGGTTGGTAATGAAAATTCATAACAAAGGAAAAAGCTAAAGGCATGGGGAAAATAACACTGGTAATAGCAGAAAGGCTGAAATGTGCATATGTACGTCTGTGTGTTGATCCTTGAACGTAAGTCCTATATGGCTGAATTGGTTGGTTTATCTTCATTTTCATGCCTTTTACAAACCAAAGCACTACACTCCTTCCACATCTCCTGACTTTGAACGTGACGAGTCATCAAATCTGGTGAGCACTAGTTTATTTCAAAAGGTATGTACAGAGGTGTATTAACTCATATATGTTTTCTGTTATTCCTTTATTTACTTAACGTCACTCGAAACGTCATTTAAAGAACTAAACTAAAATTTGTTAACAGGTGAAGATAGGAAAACTAGCTGAAAGTATCACTAAAGACATGAAGGAACACGAAGCTCCACAAGTATCCAAAAGGCTGTGCACGCCCACAGAAGATGCAGACGATGCTGTGGTAATTAATCTAGTAGTTGAAGATACGGAAGAAGAACAGTTGATGGAGTATCGCTTTAAGGTGACCCCCCAGATGGTGGAGGAGAGGGTGAAGGCCATGAAAGATTATCTTCTGGATATAGCAGGCGTCCCACCATCAGAGGATACACCCCTTCCTCACTTGGAGCGCCACCAAGCGTGGTTGTTGCTTGGAGGATACCAGAAGCAGTACAAGAATCTTGAAACCTACCATTTGGGCGCCAACACATTTTCTTATTACATCTTCCCAGATGTGATGCGTCATTTAGAACCAGTGCTATTATGTGAATACCGTTCTTGTTTTTGAGGCGGTGACGAAAATCATTATGGACTTGGAAAAATGCTCGTACGAGATGGCGACAGGGATCGGTCTGGGGATAAATGTGCCAACCAAGAAACCGTATGGCATGGAATGGGATTCCCTCATTGAAGAAAAGAAGTAGAGAAGGAAAACCCCAAATTGATTCCCCTATTTAACGGTGTTTAGTTGCATCTAACGCGATCTCAATGGTTGTAAATAGAACTTACTCTGCCTTTCCATTTTCTTTCCAATAATATTTATTCTTACTGACATTAAAAAAAATGCAAAAATATACCACTGACCAATACAGGTTATGTCTATGTTAAAGAAAGCCAGTTGAGATGGGTGTAAAAGCCGTTCAGACGGACTAATAAGATGGTAAGTTTTACAGTGATACCAAGTTGGTGTCAATTGAAAAGTCATGTGACGAGTTATTCACTTCCGGAAAAGCCAGTACAAGTGTGTGTGTTATTAAAGCACGATGTTCGGGTGAAAGTTTTCGATAGTAATTTCGTTGAGATTGGTGTAGAAGCCCTTGAGATGGACTTACAATAAGGTAAGCTTTAAAATGATACCAAGTTGCTGTCAATTAAAAAGTCACGTGACGAGTTATTTACTTCTGGAAAAGCCAGTACAAGTGTGTGTGTTATTAAAGAACGATGTTCCGGTGAAATTTTTCGATAGTAATTGCGTTGAGATGGGTGTAGAAGCCCTTGAGATGGACTAATAAGACGGTAAGCTTTAAAGTAATACCAAGTTAGTCTCAATTGAAAAGTCACGTGACGAGTTATTTACTTCCGGAAAAGCCAGTACAAGTGTGTGTGTTATTAAAGAACGATGCTCGGGTGACTTTTTTCGATAGTAATTGCGTTGAGATGGGTGTAGAAGCCGTTGAGATGGACTTACAATACGGTAAGCTTTAAAATGATACCAAGTTGCTGAAAATTGAAAAGTCACCTGACGAGCTATTCACTTCCGGAAAAGCCAGTACAAGTGTGTGTGTTATTAAAGCACGATGTTCGGGTGAAAGTTTTCGATAGTAACTGCGTTGAGATGGGTGTAGAAGCCGTTGAGATGGACTTACAATACGGTAAGCTTTAAAATGATACCAAGTTGTTGTCAATTGAGAAGTCACGCGACGAGTTATTCACTTCCGGAAAAGCCAATACAAGTGTGTGTGTTATTAAAGCACGATGTTCGGGTGGAATTTTTCGATAGTAATTGCGTTGAGATGGGTGTAGAAGCCGTTGAGATGGACTAATAAGATGGTAAGCTTTAAAATAATACCAAGTTGGTGTCAATTGAAAAGTCACGTGACGAGTTATTCACTTCCGGAAAAGCCAGTACAAGTGTGTATGTTATTAAAGCACGATGTTCGGGTGGAATTTTTCGATAGTAATTTCGTTGAGATGGGTGTAGAAACCCTTGAGATGGACTAACAATATGGTAAGCTTTAAAATGATACCAAATTGGTGTCAATTGAAAAGTCACGTGACGAGTTATTTACTTCCGGAAAAGCCAGTACAAGTGTGTATGTTATTAAAGCACGATGTTCGGGTGTAATTTTTCGATAGTAATTTCGTTGAGATGGGTGTAGAAACCCTTAAGATGGACTAACAATATGGTAAGCGTTAAAATGATACCAAATTGGTGTCAATTGAAAAGTCACGTGACGAGTTATTTACTTCCGGAAAAGCCAGTACAAGTGTGTATGTTATTAAAGCACGATGTTCGGGTGGAATTTTTCGATAGTAATTGCGTTGAGATGGGTGTAGAAGCCGTTGAGATGGACTAATGAGATGGTAAGCTTTAAAACGATACCACGTTGGTGTCAATTGCAAAGTCACGCAACGAGTTATTCACTTGTGAACAAAGGATATTTACAGCATCTTTTTACATATTTACGTGAGCGTTTGGCGCAAATTAATAGCTTTGAATGCAGCTAGAAATTGTTTTTGAGCAATTGGTAAAGATATTTAAATGATTTTATGTTCTAATTTCCACTACTGAATTTTAAATCGAATTGGCAGACAGTTTCAGCCGGTCGAATTGGCAGATGGCGAATTGGCAGTGAATTGGCAGACAACTTCAGCTTGGTACTCCTATCGCTTCGGCCGGTTTGGCACTTAGGTGAAAGCCACCTTTCGGAGCGATTGTAAACAGCGTCATGTAACAGTCACCGTAAGTCTACCACCTGTACGTTTCTTTAAAGTGCCAGCGGTTTTCCAGTTATAATTACATTTCAGCCTGCTATCTGCAACCTACAAAATATACCTGCCGCTAACTGTATGTGTCCATTGTACTCATTGTCATGTCACGCGAGAAAGAACAGAGCTAGTCGATGTCCATTAGACGATTAAAGAAAGTTTCGGGGCATTTTGAATGTGATAGGTAGTTAAAGATTGTTTCAAGTATCTGTAGGAGGTTTCGGCGGTCATCCAGGTTATGAAAAGTTGTGGATTGTTGAAGGCAGTTATTAGGTCTGGGTGAACTTGGATGAGGGTGCTGGAATCAAACCTTTTAGCCTATTTCTCAGCTATTAGAGGACGGTAGAAGGTAACAATGAACGCGAACGACAATTCAGAGTGTCATGACCCATATATGAAGTTCAAAATGATTAGAACTAGTAGTATTAATCAAAGATTATGAGTGCGTTCGACGCCGTCACTTTAATATACAAACCTTAAATGATTTCTTTAGCTGACTTTCAACCTCTTTCTGTTGCTAAAATCAACATTTTTTCATCAACAACCGAGGTTTTACTGACAGATAGATAATAGTGTCAAAGTCCGTGCCAGTGAAGAGGTCCCCTGAGCCGTATAAACTACGATTTGTTGACAGGCGTACGTTGCGTGACGGCACTCACAAAAATACTTACATTAGCCTTCCAATTTCGAGCTAAATATTTTCATATTAACTGGTAATATTTAAGCGTAAAAGCTAATTTGTAACAGTATATTTTTACGTACATCATTCTAAGCTGGAAGCACACTGAATATAAGCCAACTCAGTTTTGGAATCGCGTGCTCGTTTAACGTATACGTAAGCAAACTGCCTGCGACTGATTCAAATATTTCCCCTGATGAATAAAAGTAGACAGTATTTACATTACCGTTCCTTGGTTCAGGCTCAGTCTCATGGATCTTGCCTTCAGATTACTTTTCCACTGATTCCAAACAATATTCGACCGGATAAAGACTGAGCTATCTGTCGCGAATGGAACTAATCACCAAATGCGATCGAAATACAGCCAATGAAATATAGTTGTTCCCACGGTTATCATCCCAAAGCAAGGCGATTCAAAGTCGTGTTCGTGAACATGTAAAATAAATAATTGTCCTAGTCATGTCACAAAAACACGTCATCTCCGACGAAAAAGGCCATGTTTGCGTTGATTTGCACGGTACAGAACCCACTGCCAACGAGCGAACGATTTAGAAATCAAAACCGACTCGTAAGCAAGAGCTTTGCGATGACATAGTTTGTTTTCGCCCCTGCTGCATTCTGCGGGGTGGCCAATTCCATCTATCCATCCATGCCTTGTCCCAAAAAAAATCTCACATCAGTCCTCATTAGAATAGGCTCTTCCAAGCGTTCAGTTAGTTGAGGCGCAGCGCAAAAAACGGAGCGCAAAAAAAATAAAGAAAGAGCTTCCTCTCGCCGTGCTTTTTTTTTTTGTTATTTTTCGCGCTATGTTTTCCGCGCTGCGCCCCAACCAACTGAACGCCTGGAAGAGGCTAGCATTAGGACTGCGCTCTGTCGAACGCAATAATAACACTAAATTCTTCGCTATCAGTGAAAAACGCGTCATTTCTTAACTAAAAGTTAACATTTTGACTTATTCTCACCTATCATTTAAGCCATATCCAGATAAACCCTCTAGGTCTCAAGATTGCGTCAGGCAGTTCCTTAGCACCTCCGTATATACACCAGTATTTTCAGCATCTTACTTAATGAATGCGCAAGATTCTGGAGTGAAAAGAATAAATTGGTGAAGTTGAGTTACCTGAAGATCTGTCGAAGTTACACTGGCACAAAGATTGGCGATATCTTTAAAGTGAACCTTTACATCGAGAAAACAGGACGATAGTGTTACAGCTAAACAGGATCGAACAGAATCAGAACAATTAATAATTCCTTCCTTACCCGTCGAGATCTAGATTATGTGCACGACTGGCTCAGCGGTGAAACAATCCAAGAATTAAATCAAGATTACCGTAGTAATGGAAGAAAACTGTTCAAACCGTTCTTTGTATAGGACCGGAAATGTAAACTCTACTTCGGTCCGCCATAACATCACGAGGTAAATCTGTTTCGATTTCGATTCCAAAAGGTCAACCCAGGGGAAATTCCCTGCATTATCATAAGTAAAGTTCACGCAACGTTATAAAGCAGACATTTCGCACATTTAGGAGAAACTGGTCGAAAATAACTAGCTGCGCTAAATAAAAACCTAGTGAAAGTTCCTGACCTCTGGTTTTCCAGAAAAAAAAAAGCAATTTCAAGTAAAATTAGTGAATAGGGCAAATATATTGACATGAGAATCTTCCTCACCTGAACAAAACAAACGCTTTTGCAATTTTCCTCAAGCTAACAATATACTGAAACTTAAATTCGAAAGCTGAAATGTCGGGCTTCCCTTTAGAATACAGTCGAACCTATAACGGCCACCCTCGGGACTTGATGTACTCGTCGCTTAATACAAGTGGCCGCTTAAGGTGGCTCTATATAGTATTTCACAAAGCTTTGGATATTAAATATGCATAAGCAATTTCTCCCTTGGCAAATGTTTACAACATAGCACTCGGTAGAAGGTCAATAATAAAAAACCTACAGCCTTAGGCTACATATGGAAGACACTTTCAGAACCTAAATGTTGTTGCTATGGCAACTACTGATAGAAATGCTTGGCTTGTTTTTTTAACTTACCTGACTTCTAGACGGTGTTTCTAGGTTTCTACACGGTAAATTTTCTTTGTTTTGGGGGAAACACAGTTAACACACAAGGAGTTTCGACTAACAAAGCTACAAGAAAATCTGTGCATAATTTTCGTAGGAATTCGCAATTTTCGTTTTTGACGCATATTACATTAATGTATGTATAAAATTTGATGATTTTTGCTTAACAGCGAGAAAAAGAAAAATCCTATCCATGTGCCAATTTTCAAAAAAATTCACCGTCTGAAACGCGCTTAATATGCGTTTTAGATCACCCAAAGACCCCTGTATTTTCGTGACGTCATCAAAATAGAAATTCTTCAACTTACGGTACTGCGGATGCGCACGTTTCGCTTCCTTCGCACGTGCTAGTTAAAAATTAGTGGAGATGTAGAAGCTTATTTTTCCCCACTACGGCGAAAAGTATACCTAATAAGTGTTGTAATACTTATGGAAATGCGTTTTAACTTGTGGTTTCCTCCACTGCTTTGAAGTGCTCAACGATCTTGGCTAGAATACAGGTTGTTTTTGTCACTCGCGGGGCCTTGCTAGTTGCTGAAGATGGAGGCAGAGACAATACGCCAACAAGCCCTTTTGCTCCGAACTTCTCGAAAACATTCTTAAGATCTCGATATGAAATGCCACTTCCGGCTATTTTTTCAGCCATCTGTTGCTTGATGGGGAATTCCGCGTTTGTTGGATGATAAAGCGTTCCTCGGAACGTCTGCAGGAGTTCGTAGCGACGATCAAGGTATTTCATGTCGTTTTCTGCGTACTGTGTTGTTGACATGTTCTCTGTCAACATGTCCTCTGAAATGTTCAAACGGGAGTCGAAGACTATTCTTCTTAAAGCTCTAACATCCTCCATTGCATCGTGTGCGGGGAAAGGCTCGTGGAAAAGTGTCTGATAAATGGATTGTTGATTTAATTTAACTGTGGAACCATCCGGTAAGACCAGAGAGGGATGTTTACGTTTGACCAAGTTCTTCATCACAGGGAGAGTGTCAGAAAAGAAAACGTTAAGACAGGAAAGCTTTTCACAAAGTTGATGTCCACCTTGACGAAGAAGAGTTGGATTATCGAAAACCTGAGAGTTGTGCCCAATTAAAACAGTATAAATATTATTATCGCCTTTCACACGTCTGACAGTTTTCTCCAAGTAGGTTAGAAAATTTTCGAGTGACTTTCCAAGTGACACAGTTTCGACGGGTTGATTGTTTTTGAACAGGATCCTGACGCCTCTGACTGTTCGGACACTTAAACCATTTACCCTTGTAGCATAAATATCTACATCCCTCAAAGGTAATATATAGTCATTGAAACAGTGCAAACCTGATTGATCAACTGCTGAAAGTTGGCATATTTCTGCGGTTTTTCCAGACGTGTTTGTTTCAATATCGTAAATGATGAAATTGTAAACAGTGTTTCTGTCATAGGGAAATTTCTCCGCCACTGGTCTGATCGTTAATTCAGGAATGCATGTTTCAAAGTTTTTCAGCTCCTCACTTGAAATTTTCAAATTGATGATGTCAAATTCTTGGATCAGTTTGGTAGAATTGTTTGGATCCAGGTTAAGTCCTATTCCACTTTGGTATGTGTTTCCTTCCTTAGCTTGTTTTTTACCATCAAGATTTAACTTCTGCTTATGTAGTTGAGCTCTTCGGCGTTTGAAATTAATGCTGTTTTTTCTTAGCTTGTCTTGGGTAACCTTGTGATCCATCCTTTCAATGTAGCTGATACAGTGTATACCAGGTTCAATGTTGAGGCTCTCAAGTGTTTGGCTAATGTACTGATATCCAAGGTTTACTTGCGAGATGCCACAGGCCACTCGGAAGTCTCGGAGTCTTCATCCCTGACATAAACAGATAGTTTGACATTAGAATTTAGGCTTTCAGTGAACAAATGGACTGCTGCCATAGGCTCCATTGCTTTTGATGATGCTGTATGATTGAGTTGGCAATTGTGTTGCTTGGCTTGTTTTCCAGTTTTTTTAGCATTTGTGCAAACCCTGCAGGATTTTGTTCTTGTAGTGTAATCCATTACCTTCCCATAAGTTAAACCCATGACTGCAGCATGACCGGTTGAAGAGTTATGCCCCTTTCCCCGTTTTTGCCTACCCATGTCATATGAGCAGGGGATATTGATGCAGCCTTGGTCATCTGCTTTTACACCCTTTTTGATGGCAGCATTTCTTTCTTCTGACATTGCAGTTTTGCAACTTTTCTTTGTTACTTGCTCCACTGCATGCCCAATCTCGTTTTCTCTACTCTTGAAAGTTACTGGATTCATAGAGGGAATATTTAATGCACACAGTAAATTATTTAGGTGGGTTTCACCGATTCCTGTATGTAGACACCCAAGAACAGCTCTTGAATTAACATCCTGACTGAGTGGACCTCTTTGACCACTCCTGTGCTCACTGGAGGTCTTGACAACATTCTCTGTACCACACACTGCACAGGTAACTGAGAACACTGAGGCTAACCCACATTTTTTTTCTGCTGTTATGTTCCACAATGACAAATTGGCTGAAAATAAAGTGAATATATTGATACTCAGGAAGATCTGATACTTTATTCTGGCAGTGTGTTTTCTCCTTTAATTTGGAATAAATGAGCACAAGTAAATTTTCACAAAAACTAACAACATTTCAAAATGCAATGAATGCAATTTGTGGTCTGTGGCAAATTTACAACTGCTTGTTTGTTCCAAATTTATTAAAAACATTTTTGTTGCTTGCAATAGACAAACAAATGTGTGACGCTTGTTATAGGGAACTTGCCCAAAAATTTAGGGACCAACCCCAGGTTTTTTATGGCTGATTGCATATGAGACGTTTTGTAATGTATTGAAGATATACATGTATAATCAACCTCATAATTCTTTTTTGGAAACCTGTTAATTTTATAGCCTTAAAGCTGTGTGTACTTGCCATAAAACTGAGAATTCATTTTGACTTTTCTTTAGTGTTGATTTTCTTTAGGCAGAAAAATGTTTCTTCTCACCTGCTTTACAGTATTGACAACATTTCAATGAACTTCTCAAAACATCCAAGTCCATAATTCTACTTCCATGTGGAATGCAATTTTCCTTCTTTGTTTGTTTCTGATAAAAATTTAAAACTTATACGTTTTAATGGTAATTATTAGGTTGTAACTGTAACAAAAAATGTTGAAATTTTAAAATGAAATGTCAGAATGTTCAGGTATAATCATGTTGACAATTTGCTATGAGCTACCTGTGGTATAATACAAAAGTTCAAATTGAGCACTATTTCAGAGCAAAGAAAGTCTTGATGAAGCACTTGTCTTAAAACTTTTAGGGAATTGCTTGGTGCCACGTATAGCGAAAACAAGATTTAAACCACGCCTGACTTAAACGGGTTTCTCTTTTCTTCGGTGGGGACCAATCTCCGACCATTCCTTGAAACTCCAATTTCCTCTTTGCCTTCCACTCCTTTATCCCACGAGTCCTGTCTTCGGTGTTTCCACTTTGAGCGGGTTTCTTTCTTGAGAATCGACCCTTCTCGTCACGCAATGGTGGTTTTGTTTCCGGTGTCAGTTGCGCCTTTGCAGACTCTTCAGCTGTTTTCGGTGTTTCCCAGGGAACTCAAAGCGAAGCCTCCGACCATAAAAAGAACACCGTGACCACTCTGTGACTTCCTTCGCGTACGATCACCACCGTCTTCTCTCTCTGATGTCGGCGCGATAATATAAGTGCTGCGAATTGGCTTCTCAGTTTAACCACGTCAGGAGAACACGAAAGAAGGGTATTTTTAAACACATTTCTAGGCGTTTTTTGATGAACACTTGTTCTGGTCAAAAAGGATAGCGGTAAGTGGAACGCGACTCGCGATAAAAGTCTCGCCGCCATGTTTATTTTTGTTTTTTACTTTTCTTTTAAATACTCGCGCGCTCGCGCCATTCGCACCCATGCCTCGCGCGCCAAAAAAACTATATAGAACTACCTTAATACAGGATCACTAAGAATACTCACTGGGCGTGGTCTAATGTCAATTTTATTGGCGTATCTACAAAAACACTCTATGCAAGAAAACAATAGGACAATCAACGCTCTTTCAAGGGATCAATACTTAAAACAAGGTTCAGTGCCAACTGGTAACTTAACGGTACAATATACGTAACATGGTGTAAAAGTACTGTGCAATAAATTGTCCTCTACTCTTCTACGGTATACAGCACTGTATTTCTATGACTTGCAGTTCACAACAAAATATATCATTCCGTCATTTCATAGTCGCACGTTCAATTTCATAGTTGTTACATTCAGGGTGGCCGCTTACTACAGGTAAAAATAACAAAGAAAGACAAACATGGGACTGCTACAGGGTGGCCGCGGCCACTTGATAGAGGTGGCCGCCTAATACAGGTAACAAATACAGCGTTTGTAAGAACGAAAAATCGGGACTTTGAAAACTGGCCGCTAATAGTGGGTGGCCGCTTAATACAGGACCGTTATATTCAGGTTCAACGGTATAAACTCGACGTCGGTCCGCCATAACATCACGAGGTAAATCTGTTTCGATTTCGATTTCAAAGGGTCAACCCAGGGGAAATTCCCTGTATTATCTCTTGCGGTTTCGTCGTTATGTCATAAGTAAAGTTCACGCAACATTATAAAGCAAACATTTTGCACATTTAGGAGAAACTGGTCCAGAACTAGGTGCACTAATTAAATAAAAACGTAGTGAAGGCTTTTCCAGAAAAAAAAAAGATAATTTCAAGTAAAATTAGTGAATAGCGCAAATATATTGACATGAGAATTTTACAGACGCTTTTGCAATTTTCATCAAGCTAGAAACTTAGATTCGAAAGCTGAAATGTTGGGCTCCCTTTCAAAATATTTAGTTTTCTGGAGGAGGGGAGGGGTGTAATATGACACCAGGAGCCATAATCGGGGACGGAGACCGTAAGTCTTGGGATCCGCGCGCACCTATGATATGGGACAATTTTTCTATTTTTAGAACAAATTGCGCCATCCTGACGTCATATATCCGCGAGGATTCACGCACATGTTGGGGGTTCTCGCGTGGATGTTGTCACGTTGCATGATCAAATGGTGAGAGTTGAGAGATTATCTCGCGTATTTTTCACAGTGATGGCAGGGAATAAGGCAGGGAATACGAACCAGGGCGCTTACATGTAGTTTTATGCTTTGAGCTAATGGAAAAAGTGGGTTTTTTAGTGTCGAAAACAAGACTTCAATCCCGCGCTGGGAATGAATAATAAGATCTGCTTGCGCTAGTTGTAAGCTTACGCGTATTTTTTTGCGTTTGTTCTGACTTAGGAATATAGCAAGAAAACTCTCTACTCTGGTATCAAGTTAATTTGTGAGTTTCTCAGACAATGGTTAATCATAACCAAAACCTTTTTTGATGGTTTCTTATTGTTTCTGCTTAGTTGGTGAGCTTGCAAAAGTCTTTGAAAGGAAAGTCTGACGCGTACAATTAGCTCATTTGCATAGTGCAGCTCGTGCACTTTCAAGTCCGAGTCGGTGTTTTCAATTGTCAACAAATCTTGACAAAGATTCCTTTCGTTATCTTTTGTGCTGAGATGCTCAACAAATTTCACGAACGCAAAAAAGGCTACTAGCATCATGTGTGTTTCCTCAACATAAGGGTCCATAAGCATAATGAAGTTTTACACTGCGAAAATGAAAATAGACAAGGAGTTTTGATAACTCGATCAACAAAATCGAAATCGTTATTCGAAGTTGATTAAAGGAAGCGTCATCGTAACTTTGTTGATTATTTCTGCTTTATTCACATATTTTCAGCTTAGCTTTTAATATGTTCTCAAACATTTATCAATATTAAACATATTTAAAAACTATAGAGTTATTGTTTGAGTTCGATGTACGCTTTCACACGAAGGTGCGGCGGAAGAACGATTTGTCATGTTTACTGACTGTACAAAACACGCATCGGCGGGCGCTCTCATTCATCGACAACAGAGAATTTACTGGATTTTTACACGAATAAAACTGAGCAGTATCCACGGACGTAAAGTTACTGGGCCTTGATGAAACATCAAGCGTTGCTTACAATTCAGGCGAAACTCAAACTAGCAATTATTTTGTTTTACTTTTCGGTCGCTATAGACTGGCAAATTCCTTGTAAGCGTGTGCAAGAGGAGCTAGGAAACTATGAAGTCCTGAAGCTCTGCTATATCTGAATATATCGAGCTAGTTTTTTGCTGTGTAATGGAAAAGCTGTTAATCTTCAACATATGTGAAGTTTAAAGTGGAGTAATGTACAGCTCATGTAAAAGAAGTATCCGTCGGAACACAACTTGGTTAGCGATATATATCTAAGCTTAAAGCGGAACATACCTAAATTCGACATTGTCTTACTTCACTCAAACTGGAGCAGCTTACGACGAAAATACTTAAGCAAAATTCCAACAGACGTAAACGCGTTGAGTTGTGGACCAAAAACATGAAAATTTTCGGGAATTTCGGACGCCATTTCCCCCGCGCGACATCCGCAAAAAATCCTCACAGCATGTACGCGCGTGTGCCGCAGGCGATGGCGCAATTTGTTCTAAAAATAGAATTATTGTCCCATATCATGGGGACAACCCCAATACTAGAAACGGCGCGCGCTTACGGTCTCCGTCCCCGATTGTGGCTCCTGATGACACCTATTTTTTTTTCAGGGGTGCAACATTCTTATCTTTAAAAAATGCACAGTGTAGCTGAGCATATAACAGTACGTAACACAATCAAAATATATCAATTAAAATGGAAACATACAGAAATAGAGACCAGCAACGCGGAGAATAGATCAAGTTTCGTGACCTATTATAATAAAAAAATTGGGGTTTTGTACACACCTTTCGTCAGTCGTTGATTTAGTGGCCATTGTCAGGAGGTGATTTTGGCAGTTGGGACGCGCTTTAGTGGCCGCTGCTGTTGTAAAGAGGTGGGCGTTGTTGAGAGTTTAAAATAAGAGTGAATGTATGGACCGTCCGCCGGGACAAAAACAAGTGGCCCTGGTAGAGAGATGGCCGTTAGTGGAGGTTCGACTGTAGTAGGATACTGGTAACGTTTGGAAAATGGAAAACATATATATATGTAGAGAGAATTTCCAGTGAAAAATCAAGTGGGGTTTGTGATTAAACTGAATCATTTTACTCTTGACTGCATTTATTGGACTCACTGGAAAGAAAAAAAAACACAAATTGAACCATACAAAATATCATCGTATAAGCAAATCGTCGAGTCGTTTTCGTTAGAACTGTTTAACCATTAACCACTTGGTCTATATGAGAACCGGTGAGCGGTTAGGAAACTGATGAGGGCTAAAGTGGAACCAAGATCATGTAAAGGAGCGCATTGCATGACGGGAAAATAAATCACACGAGATAGCCTAGAGGAATAGACCAAAGCCATTCCATTTAGTTATTAGTTAAATAACAATTTAACACACGCCAAAGGGAAGCGGTTTGGCTTAGTGGAAACACACTTTGGTGACTATGGTGAATTTCAAGTAAACGTAATTAATAGTCACCAAACGGTGCTCTCGATCGCTGACGAGATATCTTCATTTCAAAGATTTCTCTTTAGCTATTTAATTTACGTGCCTCCATCTTTTTCTTTCTGTCTTTAAATTCACCAAAAAAATCCTTTCACGATATACTTATGAACAGATTTGAGATTGCTTAAAGTGCTACAAGAGTATGTGAAAACATGCTTAACATTCAGTACAAGCGAAAATATTATCTCTGATAATTTCTTCATATCACGCTAGCGACTTTTACATCATTAAATTAGTGAGAAATATGTCTAATCTTACCTGAGGTGAGCTTGTACCTTGTTTATGTGGCGGTCATTTTGAATTTTAAATACGCGTTAGTAATTTGAGGTCTGGAACCGAGAAACCTTTCAAAACCACTCGGAGCTCTAGGAAATGGTAATTCGTCACTTCATGATTATAGGCGTACGTTTGGAAATTCCGTAAGTTATCAGTAGCAGACCTCACACCGGTCAACCGCGTAATAAAACTCCAAATTAAAGTAGCACGTTACAAAACAACAATTACGGCAGATCACTAATTTAATCTAAGTGCCTTTCGTGTCTTGAACAACGCTCTAGCTTAAAAATTGCGTCAACTAACTTTAAAATTTGACCTTTGTACTTTCCTTTCTACCGCACTTTTTCGCTGATTCTGTCTTCATTATTCATTTGGGGGGTGGGGGTAGGCAGCGCAATGGTGAGAGCGCTTGCCTACCACCAATGTCACTATGGCTCAACGAAGATGGCTCAACGAAGGTCACTGTATACCGAAAACCGACTCCTACTGATCAGTAAATGAATTTCCATTCTAACCATCATCTACAACATAAAAGAGCTGTAATTTACACTCAGCTACTTTGAGCTACGACCTTGGCGTCTAAAGAAGTTGACAAAGTAAAAGAAATGCAACACGTAAAGCAGCCTTGAAAGCCAACAACTATCCTGATTGGATGCTAACACTACCGAGCACTGGATCTGGTTCGAGAGAATCCGAGGAACCTGTTAACGAGAACAGAATATATGCTTCAGTGCCATACATCAAGAGCACTTCGGAACGCCTACAAAGAGCATTTAAATCACACGAGATCACACGTGTCTACCAGCCTTTCAATTCGTTGCGATCACTGCTAGTACGTGTTAAGGATAAAACAGAAAACACCATTACGAACAATGTGACACGAACAATGAGTCACATCTGTTACGAACAATGTGACAAAGAATATGTTGGCGAAACTTCTCGTTCATCAGAAACTAGAGTAGAGGAACATCGTAGTTCGAGGAATTCGTCAGCTGTTCATGAGCATCGCCAGCTTACGGAACATTCAGTGGATTCTTGCCATGGAAAGTAACACGTTCAAACTTCGCATAAGGGAGGCAATTGAGATCTGATAACGAAAACCCTCTTTGAACGAGACAATGGCTTCGAATTAGCCAACATCTATGACACGCTCTCCTTTATAGCCCCCTCGAGACCATAATGAACTTCATATAATCCTTCTTAACATTCAAAAATTTTTATTGTGACTGACGAAGTTCGGTGAAACCGAACGAAATATCCTACTTTTTTAATAAGATGTTTAATTGCGCTCGGAGTACAGAAATTATTTTTTTTATATTTCAACTTGTAATCATGTGAACCTCAACCAAGCAACGACATACTATCCCTACCCATGATGCTAATCTACTAATTGGCATTGTCGCGTGCGCTTTTTCGCTTTTGTGGGACATCATAGCAATAGCCACACGTAACTAAGATTACTGCACCTCATTCAGACCCTCTACTACAAACATGGAGACACTTCAGCTAAATCAATCAAAACCGGTTGTAGTTGACCTGAATAAATCTTGTAAATCTTGTAGGCTGGTTAAATCCTCACTACCATAAAATTCTGTCATACAGAACTTCCAAATTTTCCCATCAATTAACTCTCTCCGAAGATAGTATGGAGAAATTAAACACTCAGCACCTGTCATCTTGGAATTTAACCCTGAAAAAAAAAAAAAAACCACATGGTTGCGCATGCGTGCTTCTGGAGATGTTCAAACAAGTTCAACTGGTTCATAAGCAAGATCTTTGGCTAGTTCCCAGGACTCATTGTCCTCGCGTTTGCGTTCGGTCTCCATCGTTGGTTGATCCACCTTAATGTGGCTACTTCGCTGTCGCTGCTTCACTCTCAAGTGTTCAAGATAATCTATTTCGCTTGCTATCAGCTTCTGGCATACAGCCAGCAGTGCACCGGGCAAATCATTTCTTATGACATACCCCTTCGCTTGTTTTCCCTCGTACATTGTTTGTAAGCGAGTTTCATTTGTTACGCATGCTCGCTTAATCTCCCAGTTTTTTTGACGGAAGATGGTCAACTCTTTGTAAAAGTTTTCACCTTCGCTTTCAATCTTTTTCCAAAATGATTTGTTAAAATAGTCAAACAACAGAACATCGGCTTTGTTCCATCTTTTCACGTTTTCTCTAACATCGTCGGTTAGTACTGTGTCCTTTTCTTTGTCTTGTCGCTCATTTAATTTTAAATATAAAATGTCCTCCATTTGCCAGCAAAGAAGTCGTTTCATCAACACCAATGATTCATCAAAGTAATCCATTATCATAACCAAGTCAAACTCTTTGTCCAGAAACTGAATGTACCCGTTAACAGCAGTGAGATTTTGATAATACTTGAAGCTCAAACCCAAATCATAAAGAAGAGGATTTCTGACGAGAGGCGACGCCTTTACACTCTTGAATTTGCTAAATGAAACTCCATTCTTAAGGAATGTTTGCAAAGAATCTGGACCATTTCCCACACCAAGGCGATATCCTACCTTCATGTACCTGAACACAGACTCAAAATTGTCCACAGGGTTTCGAAGAATCGTTAAATCCTTGCTAGTTTGTTTAGGGAAGAGCCAGTTCATTGGTTTCTGATTAAATCGTGCGTGACTGCACAAAATATTTGGTGCCTTGCTTTGTAAAAGACGCGGAAACGTAACCTGAAATCTTTTTGGCCATCCTAACAGTGTAGCGTCTGAGAGGACAAAAAAAAGATTTCTCAAATCCCCGTAGCGAAAGGAAATATTTGTTATTGTGCTCGAGCCAGTTTTATGCGTTTTAAGAAAAAGGATGTGTTTTTCCGGCGAACACTCCCTTGGAGTCGAAGTTACTTCAGGATAAACCAATTCTGTATTGGCATTGTTGGCTTCCAACCTGTTATAAATAATAATAAAAGAAAATACAAAATTCAGTCAGTATTCAGAGAATATTCCTTTGTCGTATGATCTGCTTTTTTTGCTTCATAATTTATCTAGCTTCCACTTGGTTGTCAAGATGGTTTACAGGGGAAAAGAAGCAGTGCTTTAGTGTCAATGGGTGTAAGTTTTATACTACCATTGGAACGTAAAAGGTTGGCTTCAAAATGTTTACAGCTGGTGTAAAATTGTATATCTGAGTCATTCCAAAATGCACCAAATGACACTAGAGAGTGACGTTTTGATTGCAATTATCGACCTAAATATTGATTATCACCCAAAGAGCAGTTTGATAATTGTTGTATCCCTTATTTTTTTTCAAGGTATGTCTCCCTCGATACAACACTGACAACTTTATTTGTACTCAACATAGAAATTAGAGTTAGATGAACAAAAATAAGTTAAAATAAAGAGAGTACATGGCTGCCCGAAACAGCCTCGATGTGTGCACGTTTTCAAGAGGGCCAGGATTCACCGCCTGTTCACACTTGGAGGAATTATCAAAAGAAAAGAAGAGAACAGAGGGAAACGAAGAGCGTTGCTGGGATATGTCTGTTCCATTAAGTTATCTGCACTGCACTTGAACTAATTCGCTAATCTGCCAGTACTTCACCGGGCTCGTTTTTGAGTTGAAAGCACCAATAAAGCTAAAATCAAGGGTGTTTTCAACAGGTCAGATCGTTTCCATGGGAACATGTCCAGAAAATAGTCACTGTTTTTTCAATAATGATTGGCCATTTGTTTGATGCCATTCGTTAAGCCTTAGCTGAAAAGAATAGAAGTATTGATCTATTAAAGTAGAAGTGCTTAAAAAAAGTTTTTGAAACTGATGCCTGAAACCTCCCTTAAGGACAACAAGCTTGCTACGCCAAAGCCGCTGAACTGAAGTGCTAAAAGTCGATATGTTGACTGATTGGACAGCTCTGTAATCTCAAGTCAAACAGTTAACATTTTACTTGAATTAATTAAACGAGGTTTGAACATTGATGTGAAATGAAAACAAGAGCTGTTCCATCCCAACATTTTAACTTCGGGAACGAACAAATAGCTTAAAATAAAGCTGTGTACGAAATTTGACCGGACATCACCTCTTATAGATTCATCGATTGAAAGAGTTATATGTCACATGTCAGGGTTAAGTCTGTTCTGCTACGTCAAGGTGCAAGATTACCTTTCTAGAGAAATACAGCTGCTATACTAAGGTACAAAACTTATCTAAAAAAATTTTTAGGAAGAAACGAAAGATGGCAAAAGTTGAAAGAGGTGACGGCCGAACGACAAATTTATGATATAATTACTCTTACTTTTTCCAAACTTCACTCTAACCTGACATCCGTGACACCTTTTGAATATTGAGCGAACAACTTTTCATCCGCCAAGTGGACGAGAAGTAACAATGTAGACACCAAAGCTACAAAAGCTAGGAAGGTGGGCAATAGGGTTGATCGAGACATCGTCTGCATGCGCTCTGTACTTTGAAATGGGGACAGTTGAATTTTAAAGTTTTTGACTCAAAACGATACCCAACGGTGGGTTTACAATGACAGAGACGAAATGTAAATGACAGCTTTAGCTTGTTAGTTCACTCTTTTAAAAAAAAAAGTAACTATGGTTGAAAACGATTCACCGTGATTGGACAGACTGGGGAATCTTATTAATGAAACGTGGCATGTGACAACAACATACAGTACGAGACAAAACTAGGGTATTTATGGTAAAAAATATATCGGGGAATACGAAGTAATTTTAGCGTAAGCAGTTTCAAAGCGAGAAAGAAATGATTTTTAAAGCTAGACTTGGCGGGATAAATAATACACTTATGTCATACAGTTTTGAACAAAACGATCGAGCAGCACTTCATATGGGCGAAGAACACTGCTCTAGCGAATGACAAGTTACCTTGGTGACCCTGAAGCACAAGTACTGTAAGCTTTTTATGATTGCGAAATGAGAAAATATGTCAAGGCTTGGTATGGAAATTAAATTAACTTAGCGAGATGTAACACCACCTTACGTTGCGTGTCGTTGAGCTCGAAACAGTTCAAGCAATTCCACGGTGTTTCAATTTCCCTTCAGTGTCTTATGTAGTATAAGTCATTGCAATTGTATTGTGGAAAAAAAAACAATCGGATGAGGAAAACTGAAACAAGTTCAAGAGTATTTGAAAGAATATTTGAAACAGTTGCAATTGCAACGCTTGACTTTTGAGTTTTCTCTCCAATTTCTTTCGTCCTATCTTGTAAATATCGCTAAAAAAAAAAGCTGCTTGTTCTTGGTGTACTAGGAGCACTTCTTGTACGAGTGATGGTATTTAGCATCTGCTGCTCTGAACAAAACTTAGAGAATGCTAATGGCTAAATATAACCAACAGAAAATACCGCGAGCTCTTCTTGACGGCTAACTTGGGAGAGCTTGAAAATCTAATCCGAGTAGCAAGTAACATATACATCTACATGTTCAATCCAAGAGCGGATGCGGGGTAAGACAGTTCATTCCTCTTATACGCGTGGTGATTCCTCTCAAGTTATTTTTAGATATGGGATCCAGTTCTCCCGCGGATAATGTTACCGCGTGCGTGTTGCTTGGATGTTTTCGTGGAAGACGAAATCGCTTGTAAAGCCGCTGTGGTTCTCCACGTGAAGATTGGCTATTTCTACAATAAAGTCCAATACCTTTTATTTATACAGACCCTTTGTATTTCCAATACCGGTAGTTATCTAAAAATATCTTCCAAAGGAATGATTAATTACATTAAGAATAATGCCTATGTGGAGGATCAACTCTTACTGCATTACAAGATAGTTGTGTTGAAGAAGAAGTTATAAGTCGTTGGGCTAATTAGACCGCTCATGGCGTCTCGAATATTTTGGTTTTTTACAATAACTGCAGACATTCTCGCGCGCTCTTCGGCTAATTTTCATCGTCATTAAGCGGACAGACGCATGAATTTATAATTTATGCGATGCGTCAACGAACGAGAGCAGACAATATGACAATTTGTTATCGTAAAAAACAAATTGACGTCAGTTCTTCATGCGTCTGTCGTGTTATTGATCCGCAGCTACTTAAACAATGTCATGATCAATAACAGGACAGGCGCATGAAAACCTGACGTCACTTTGTCAACTGTATACAGTCTGTGTTATTTTCAAACCGGTTGGACGGGTTCATAAACAAGATCTTGTTCTAGATCCCAGGTTTCGTTGTTCTCCTCCTTTTCCATTTGTAATCCCTGGTCGTGCTTCTTTCTCAAGTATGCAAGATACGAGTTTTCACTTATTGTCATTTTTTTACAATAAATAGTCTGCAATCCTTTCGCCAAGTCAGTTCTAATGGAATAGCCTTTAACAAGTTTTCCCGCATACACTGTTTGTAAGCGGGTTTCATTTGTTACGCATGCTCGTTTCATGTCGCTTTTCCTCTCACGAAAAATGGTCAACTCTTTGTAAAAGCTTTCACCTCCGTTTTCAATCTTTTTCCAAAATGATTTGTTAAAATGCCAGCAAAGAAGTCGCTTCATCAGCACCAATGATTCATCAAAGTAATCCTGACCTTAAGTTAAGTAAACCGGAACTTAGAAGCCTTTTCACTGTAGCCACCGTCCAGACCCATTTCTTATTTAACGGTTCTTTCTATGACCAAATTGACGGTGTGGCCATGGGGTCTCCCCTTGCTCCCGTATTAGCCAATCTTTTTATGGGACATCATGAAAAACTATGGTTGGAAAATTTTCAATGCTCTAAAATTTTATTTTATCGTAGGTATGTTGACGACACTTTTTGTTTATTTCACTCGGAGCACGATGCTGTTATATTTTTTGACTACATTAACTCTAGGCACCCCAACATAAGGTTTACTATGGAAAAAGAACTTAATCGCAAATTACCCTTTCTAGATGTTCTTATTGATAATAGTGACACTAATTCCTTCCTAACTAGGGTTTACCGTAAGAAAACCTTTACTGGGTTATTAACTAATTATTTTAGCTTAACCTCGTACTCATACAAAGTAGGTCTCATTAGGACTCTTGTTGACAGAGCCTACAAGATCAACAACACTTGGTTGGGGTTACACGAGGATATAACCAAGCTTACTGAAATTCTCAAAAAGAACCTTTTCCCTGCCCATTTAATTGAAAAAGTGGTTAACCGTTACATCACTGGAGCCCATAGCAATCATTATCCCCGGGGCTACCCCCTTACCACCTCGCCCACGTTTTACTTTAAGCTGCCGTACATAGACCATTTTTCTGTCATCACTCAGAAGAAGATTCGGCACTTAATCAAACGCTATTGTAATGATTTAGACATCAAATTAGTTTTTTCTTCCTTTAAGATAGGTAACCTTTTTGGTGTGAAAGACCCTATCCCCGGCGGGCTTCGTTCACGTGTAGTTTATAAGTTTACATGTGCGGGCTGTAACATGACGACCCGCGAGCCCTAGATACTTGACGCTCGGTCATTTCAAGTGACCGAACTTTGATCCCGACAAAAGATAAGACAATAGAAGCTGGTGACAGATCTCACAGTAAGAATCGGGTAAATGCTCTGCTGAATGAACGCGTAATATCACTCACACGTCAACGCTTTGCGAATCTATGAAACCCGAACTCGGCGATTAAACCCAGCGATTTGTGCAATGTAAATCACACGTCAACTTAAAAGAACTCCCAACCCAAAGGAAGGGCGATTTCCGAGACAAAATTCCTAGAAAATGTCTTTGTACGGTCGGACTTTCACTAAACCTGGTTAGTCCTGTTCTTAAAGAGTTTACTTTCCCAATTAGCCTTTGTTCTATCTTTTTGTTTTTCATCTCTTTTGGTTGGCGGCTGGTACGCGTTAGATCGAGTAATTTTCTACCAGGCTAGTGTGGTTTACACATCTCCTTTGATTGTTCTGCTCGATATTACGAGTGGAACTTGTAGCAGAGTTGAAATGTCGAGGGTGCTAATCATTTAAACAGACTGTCATGAAAGACTGACAGTACTCTTCCCAGTGTAGGAGGCCATAATGTCCAGCCTGATTTTGGTAGAAAATGGTATTGGAAATACAGCATTTCCGGTCACTTAATGCTGACGTAATCGGCTAAACGAAACCCGCGGAAATATATGAAACAGCTGGTATATCAGGGTTTCAAGGCTACTCGCTTTTCACACAATGTCCGTTTACACGGTGGATTGCTCGTCCTGTAAAAAAGTGTTCAAGACGCTCTACTCGTTGACTAAACACGTGAGGGAACGCCATGAAAACGAAAACGAATTGTTACCCGTGTTTAAAGACCAGGAAGGAAAAATGGCGAGCGTTCCGAAACCACGAGACCAACTGCCCCCGCAAATGTTGCAAGGATACAAGATATGGATTGCCGGCCTAGTGGAAAGGATAAACTCCACATTTCATCCTCGTCTTCCAGGTAAATATTTTACATACTGTAATTACCTTGTACATGAAAACTAGTGCCAATATCTTGCATGAATTGCTGCATTGTTTTGATGAAAAAAGAATAGGTCATTTTTCTAATACTAGACTTCAACAGCAGACTATTCCTTCTGTGAGGGGAACCGAAATGTGGGTTTTCGACCGGCTTGCGTAAAACAGCAGATTTGCGATTTGTCAAGCGTCTTTCAGGTTTTGGTAGCGCAAGATTGTTGGGAATTGCGGAAACCGCCTCCAGCTTTTTATTACCTACAACTCGTGTGATGAAGTTTTAAATAGTTCAGAAACTACCGCCCCCCCCCCCACCCACCCCTTACCCCCCAAACCGTGAAAACGAGTCAGCATAGTCCAAAAAGACAAAACTTTATTTCAAATGGTGGAGTCATTTTCGAGGATGTTATCCAGTGGTGCACTGATGGCTTGTCTGAGACACGGTTGCAAACACAGTAGCTCCCATAAGACTTGTTTATGGACACGGCATTGTCTTCTTATGTACATGGCATGGTACTACTATGGAAAGAACAAAATAATTGATAGTCCGTGTGAGAGGGGTGAGAGGGTAGGGATTTGACATATTCAATGAAATTCTTTGTCGTATGCACTACTAAATTGCCAACCGCGAGTTAAGAAACCGAAACAATTAACCCTATCTGGGAACAGCGAGATCACAAGTACCAAGACAACCACTGACTGCTAAACCCCCCCATCCATGGGCAGTTATGCCAACCTCCCTCTTATTTCCTATCATTAAAGACTTTTTCCTGTTTTCTAGGGAGATGGATTAAAATTGACTGCCATCAAGTACCAAAGGCATACTTTGAGTACCTTATTGGGAGGATAAATGTTCAATTGAACTCTGTGCGAGAGGTGTGTCACAAAGCACAGCCCTGCTATCAAGCCTCTACAATGAAGCTTTCGTATAAAATCTGGTATCTGGAAAAATTTTTAGATACAATAGAGGAACAAGACTTGGCATCCCTAAACACAGAAGTGCTATTCTCAGGAAATGAGATGTGCGAAGAAGAAGAAGAAGAAGAAGAAGGCCTGTCTGCAGAGGAAGAAATTAAGAGGGCAAAACAAAGGGTTTATGTTCCCGGACAAAAAAGGAAAAGGCCATCATCAAAGTCTTCATTAATTGTTGGGTATGGAGAGAAAAGAGCCACAAGAGAAGTTGAACTTATATGGTGGCCACACTTGTACAATCTAACTGAGCATGGCCAAATGGTCCTGAGACTATATATAGAAAAATGCAATTTTTAATAACATTATGAAATGTGCAGTTCCCAAAAATATCTATACCCACACGAAGGAAGGTCATTGAAAATTCTGAGAGGGAGAGGGTGGGGAGGGGGTTTAAAAGGTAAAAATTGTAACTGAATGTACCAAGCTCAACTCAAAATTTCTGGAGGGTGTGGGCTCAAACCAAAAAACCTTCTGCGTGGATATTATGGATATTTTCTGGAATCACACAATGATATAAATATAATTTAGGTACACCCAATACACTGACCTCTACTTTTTCCACTGAACAATAAGAGCCATTAAATCTTTCCTCAGACTGGCCATGTTCTTAAATGTCCACTGAAATGACGGAGGGCAGTTTCTGCTTTTTATGATATCTCTCACCAAGAAAATCACACCAACACCACAGCTCGCAGATCCCTCTCCGGTTTTAGTTTGATGCGGCATGTTGAGGCGTGGTAAAGGGAGATCCAATTTGGGTTTGTTCCAATTTTCCTCTTGAAAACAGTCATTGTGGGAGAGAAGCTGAAAGCCAGTTAGCATGTTCTTAACAACTACTAGAATGTCTCTTGGTTGGTCAATCTTGAGTCCGTCATCAAAATGGACAGTTCTGCTTGCTACATCGAAGCACAACAATCCCCAGTGTTGTGGTGAATCAAAATGAAAAGGTGACAAAATGTATGTGGTATCTTGCACAGCACAGTGGCCAAAGAAGGGCATCACCATTTGGCTGAAGTACCGTGGTCCTTGTTTTGCCCAGGTTTGGCTGTACGATGAGAGGTACACTAGGTTAGTGGGCTTGCTGTCCTCAAGAAATTTCAAACATACTGTGTCTATAGCGAAACCATTAACATAACGTTCACAAGCTAGAGTGCTAAAGTCATTAGCATCCATAATGTATGTGCCTTGCCTAATAATCTGCTCATTAGGCCTAGAGTTACACAGTACATCTCTGACTTTGTTAAGGTCTGATACAGGGCTGCTGTTGTTTGCAAGCCACCTTTCTTCTTCTCTGAAACTGACAGCTTCTGAAGCTAGAGTACACATAGTCTGATATAAACCAACTGATTCTTTAGTGAAAGTTCCTAGTCTGCCCATAGTCACTGTAGCTTTGTCATCTTCATCCCCATCATCAGGTCTGTCAACATTAATAGTCCCCACAGTTCTAGTACCTGACAGTTCTTTCAAAAGCTGTACGGCATGTGTCACTGCACTTTCTGCTGGACGAAGATTGACTAGCAGTGGGTTACTGACCTCATTTGGACTCTGAACAAGCTGAATGTCTTGCTTTGAAATGAAGGCAACTTCAGGAAGTTTCAAAGATGCTCTTTCACCACGAGTAAGAACATTGAGATTTTCCAAAATCTCTTTACTGTGCCAGGCTACATTATCAGGTTTTACTTGGTCTGAGGGGCAGCTGTTGTTACTGTTTTGCAGAGTTGATGCTGCCATTGCTGTGGCTGTGTGCTTGCTGCTGCCTTGCTGCTTTGTTGTTGCCTCTGCTACAGGTACTGGTGCCACTAGGGCAGTGTTGCTGCCATGCTGCTGTGTTGTTAACGCTGCTGCTTCTTTTGGCATGTCTCTGCCTGTGCTGCTGTCATCCTGTTGTGGTGATGTTGTCTCTGGTGCTGGTGCCACTCCGAGAGTGTTGCTGCTTTGGGGTTTTGGTTCTGTGGCTGGTTTGCTGGCTGGTTTTCTTTCCCACTCTTCATGGTTGTAATCAATGAGTGGAAATTGGCCTGGTACCACCACACAGTGTTTTGTCATCTCTGTGTACTCGTATTCACAATAGTCTGGACCAAACAGATTAGTAAATAGCTCATCCATTTTTCCAATCCATTCTCTGTCTTCTTCACTCCAAACCATTCTTTTAGCTTTCCAGCCACACCCTCTGTAGTAGAACAGCTTCTCTCCTGAAAGAAGAAAGTTAAAGAAGTAAAGAATTTGCCTACTTTTAATTGCACTATGTTGATGTAAAGAAAAAAAAGGAATTTTCTGGAATCAGGTCTTAGAGTTGACATTTTCATCAAGGTTTTTTTTATCATCAGTGCATGTTTGGAGGTGTGACTGACTCCTTGGGAGCCCTCCTGTAATACAAGCCTATCTATAGACAATCATGTATATTACCAGATGTAATGGACTGTCTAGCCTCTCTGAATGCTCGCCTCATATCAAGTAGCATCTCTGTATAAATATGGGTGAGGATTTGGTCCACTATAGCATAAGAAAAAAGCACAAGTACCTGTTAATAGTAAGAATTAATCCTGCTACTTCCACATCATTTGTGTGAACATTTAGACTGGAATCTCAACTTACCTGAGGAAGTATTGCTTGATGAGTCGTGAGAGGTTGCTCTTAAGTAGAGCAGCCTTTGGAGCTTGTGTCCAGCCTCATAACCCTGGTTGGACAAGTGGTGTAATGAGCGATGCATCCGAAAAAGCATTGGTATGTGCTCCACAGTGAGGTGGCCATAATCACCTGTTCCAAGGCTTGTCCCAAACATCTCTAACAGAAGGAACCCCCACTCTTTACACTGAAAAAATTGAACATTACAGTCAACAACAAAGTGTGTGGGCATCAGTTGTTTAACTAAGGAGGAGAGATACAATGTCTTACAAAGTTTTCATGTCACATGCAGTATAGAAGAATCTTTGTTTACAATATTTGTCTCATTAGCATAAGAGATACAGTTTCTGATGGAGCTACAGAAACATTACTTATGAATATTGAAAGGGTATAACACACTTAACTGTCCCAAGGAATTTGCACCCGATGTATGGAATACTTTTTGTGCAACGCGGGTTTAAAAACTCAAAATTTTACAAAGAATGTACGAGCTCATTAGCACTTTTGCCACCCAGAAATTTTGCAACTGTTGAAAGCCAATTTCTCATCGCATATTACACCCAAAGAGCCAAAACTTTCACCAATTACTAAATTTCACAAGCTCTTGAAATGTTTGTAGTCAATTTGTATCTAGCATGATGCCTTGTATGTGCAAAGTCATATGTTAATGAGGAAAAATGTAATCAATGACATAAGCAAAGATTCACCTACATGTAATCCAGTTTGAGCATATAGATATAGATATATATAAATGAATTTTGTTTATCTATATACATATACATATATCAAGAAGTTTCTTTTAAAGTGAGCAGTCTTCAATCAAAAGAATAGGTATCACAAACCTTTACATCAAAAATATCGATAAGATGTTCCTCATCTTCCTTGAACTCTCTGTCCCTCGTAACATATGCAATTTCTTTCCACAGTGAACACACCTGCAATTAGTATATTATTAGGGTTCAAAGTTAAAAGTCAGGCTCTGCTATTAGTCTGAAGTGAAAAAGCCTGCATTGAGTTGAGATTAACATATCATTTTTGTGCTAAGGATCTGGAAATATTATATTAAAATAATTATACATTAAATACTACATAATTATTTAACTACTCTTTTTTTGTATGCTGTGATTTGCAGTATATTCGAAAATTAATCAGTGAACAGAAATTAAATGCAATAAGTCTAACCTTGATTAAAAATTCCCTTGTCAATTTGCCTGCATAGTAACTTAGTTGTTTGTTGGTGTGATCCACTTTCTTTGACTTCTTCCCCTTAACGTTTTGGCCTTTGTTTGACTGCATAGGCCTGTAGAGATGTTTGAATTGACTTTCAATATCTTGTTGTTTCTCTTTCCAGAATTTCATCTGTAATTCAAGCTCCTTGCTAACTCCTGTATATATAATAGGAAAGAAATATCATGTCAAATAGGTCATATTTAAACACAGCCAACTGCAATATCCAGCATTCTATTGCACCATGTAACTGAATTCAAACAGGTGAATACATTAGTTTACATATATTACTAAAATTAATGGCCTCTGGGAATAGGAATAATGGTTCATAAAAAAGTGTGACATGTGAAAGGGAATTAATAAAAAACGTATAACCCATTGTAATACCTGAATTTGTCAAGTTAATTTCTTCAAGTCTGGTGCCAAAGTCACGGACAAAAATCCCACTTTCCATCATTTCCTGATAGTACTACAAGACAAAAGATGAAAAAAGCTTCAGCCAAATACTAAAATTTAAGTAAAAAGTGTATAATTTAAAACTCGACCAAGCCATTTAGAGATTGAAACAAGCATATCACGAATAACAATACCTAGATATATGATTATGATTGTTGTTCTACCATTTCATGTTGATTTTGTTTGGTTAAAGAATTAATGTACACAAGATCAAAACAGAACAAACAGGACATAATGGCACCTTTTGTCGTGTCTCACAAAATGCTATTTTGTTAAGGATGCAAAGTTTGGCTGCCTCAGGGTCTTGGAAATGGTCAGCTAGTTTTTTATTAGGCAGAGACTCTTCCACAATGTCTTCAATGGATGCCAATAGCTGCCGTTCAGTGTTTCCTGAAAACACAGTTACAAGATTGTTTTTACTTGTACTTGTAATGTTTACAAAAGAGCCCTGTTTACAGGACACCTCATTAATTTACAAATAACCTACCTTTTGCCCTAGGGAAACACTTAAAATACACTTTATTATGAGACAATGCTCCAATGACACCACCCCCTTAATGGGGCCAACAACCACACAGTGAAATTGAAATGTTTATATTCATGTCATGGAACAGCTATTTCCTTTGTAACTTGAGTACTAAAATACAATTTTATCTACAAATTGCACAAAGCAACCATGAAAGTTGACTCTCCCCTGAAAATAAGGCCATTTGTTCATACCACCAAATTTGTAGAAATATATAATTAATACAATAATAATACATAAATATTTATATAGCGCCTATCCATGCCTGCTCTAGGCGCTGTACGATTCGCCAAAATGATCTGTACTAATCTTAATAATTAAAAATGTGCATAATTATTTTGCTCTTGTTTCTTATTCTTCCAACTGTTGTTTCATTTTTGTGTGTTACTTTACAGTATCTTACCCTGTCCTATTCCATATCCTGTACAAGTATTACATCGAACTGTATGAGGCGTGTCACCCGCCAGTTCTGATGGACAAAACATTAACCTGTGTGTTTATTTCTTTTGTGTTACATCGAACTGTATGAGGCGTGTCACCCGCCAGTTCTGATGGACAAAATATTTTATTAGTATTGCTAATAGACCTAATAGATTAATTATTTCATGGTCATGTTACATCGAACCGTATGAGGCGTGTCACCCGCCAGTTCTGATGGACAAAATATCTTATTAGTATTGCTAATAGACCTAATAGATTAATTATTTCATGGTCATGTTACATCGAACTGTATGAGGCGTGTCACCCGCCAGTTCTGATGGACAAAATATTTCATTAGTATTGCTAATAGACCTAATAGATTAATTATTTCATGGTCATGTTACATCGAACTGTATGAGGCGTGTCACCTGCCAGTTCTGATGGACAAAATATTTTATTAGTATTGCTAATAGACCTAATAGATTAATTATTTCATGGTCATGTTACATCGAACTGTATGAGGCGTGTCACCCACAAGTTCTGATGGACAAAATATTTCATTAGTATTGCTAATAGACCTAATAGATTAATTATTTCATGGTCATGTTACATTGAACTGTATGAGGCGTGTCACCCGCCAGTTCTGATGGACAAAATATTTTATTAGTTCCATTACTTGATTAACTATTTCATATTACATCAAACTGTAGGATGCGTGTCACCCGCCAGTTGTGATGGACCAAATATTTTGTTAGTATTGCTAATTATAATGACTTTTGAGACAAATTTAGTTTTAAAACCATTTTGCCAAAGTGATACAGTCTCTTTTGATTCAGTTTTTGACATTGAAAACAGTTGAAATAAAAGTGCTTGGCACAAAGGTGAAGAAACCTAGTGCTGTTTGGCAAGATTGAAATCTTTTGTAACCTAATAGACAAACTAAAATAGTAGAAATTATGATTTTAGAGTAACCTGAACAGGAGGCAAAAGACACATTATTTCGTCCAGGAGCTGTTTCTTGTCCAGGTCTCAACTTAACAGTGATCCTATCTGCCTTGAAGTTGGATGGACCGTAATCAGAAAGTTTCGCATTGCATTCTGGAAGTGAGCCAATCTGATAGGCCAGCAATCCAACACTTTTCAGCACCTGCTCAGTGTTTCGCATCTCGCAGTGCAAAGCACAAAGACTCATGGTAGAAAGATCCTCGTCAAGGAGGCATGTTAAGTCATCTCGCAGCCCTTTAAAGCTTAAAAAAAGTACATTACATTATAAGGATTAATTAAATAAAGGTACTTACGGTGGTGCACTTCAGCTAAAAAAAAATGACAAGCAGAAATACCCAGCCATATAACACATTATTTCTACTGAATAAATTGTTTATTTACGACCATTTCCTAACCATATATTATATATTGTTAATAACACGTTTAATTACTTCTTCATAGTTTGACTACAATAGTTGAAAATAAGAAATAAAATGAAATCAGCAGGACCGTCCGAATACATCCTGTGATTTAGTTACCACAAATTTTCTATATATATATTACCCGCCAATGTTTGCCTTTGTTTGACTGAAGTGTTCCAGACAGACTTCGTGCATCCCTAAATCACAATCACATGCCTATTATAGTGGAATAAGAATAGATACAATCTATTAGAATTATTTCAAAAATTCAATAAATGAGGAGACCAGTCAAACTGAAACAGCCACTGGAGAAGGACCAACAAAAAATATTGTGGAAAATGTTGTGTTTATACTAGCTGGACGTTACACCTGCTTACAACACCATGGCTCAATTCTGCTTTTAAGTGAGCCCTACTACCCTTTAAAGTATGACCATTGAAACATTACCTGGTAAAATTATCACAGTTTCAAAAGAGTTCTACCGGCACATTCTTATATTTGGACATTTCAAAATGTACTGTACATTCAAAAAACTTACTCTCCATGCCAAGCAGAAAATGCAGAATTCTAGAGCAAGGCCTTGTCCACCAAGCTGAAAATCTTCATCATTGATCTTTGCCATCAGCAACACCAAACCTTTGTAATCAAGAGTAACTGTATACAAAGCAAATTGAGTTGCTATTTTTTTAATGTTCATAAATAGGCGTCCCCAGTTATTTAATTAATTAATATTGATTAATAAATGGATTTTAAAATCATCTAGTTTTTGGATCCAGTACCTTTAAAGCGTATACGATAGTGTTTGCCATCCACTTTAATCCCCATCTTTTTAAGCTTGTCCTTCTGTTTGTTTAAATTTAAGAACAGCTTCCTGAGATCTTCCCTTGAAAATGCAAGGTAGGCAAATAATCGTAGTCACATACATGTACATGTAGATTCATACTCGTTAATAACCTGTCCACCTTATATTGTCTTAATTAAAGATAGTTACTTATTAATAAGACTTGAAACTCTCCCAAATACTATTCACCAACTGTCAGCAGCTTTATGTACACAAACATTCTAACGACCCAGATCACTCATAATAAATTATTTGTTGCATACCCTTTATTGAAATTTCAGTTTTTATTGTCTGCTTTCCACATCATTGTAACTGTAGCAAGTAACACAACAAGATTACAAGATTTGAAACAGATAAAAGTCCTCTATCCTCACTGCCAATAAGGGTCAGGTACTAAGACCGCACAAAATACCGTCAAAATATTATTATTACATTTTTTAAAGAATTATACAAAGTGAGATAATAAAATAGCTTAAATATGGTTCTGGCCTGCAGTGGAAAAGTATAAATTACCTCTTTTCCTTACAGTTGGCTATAGCCAGGGGATAAACTGACTTTGCACTCTGAGAGGACCGATGTTTGGCATCAAGGGGAACAATCCCAACTGCAACTTGATCTTTGCCTGTAATATAATAGAGTTTTATGTAAGATGATGATCCATGCAGTCATTAACAGTTTTAGAAAGATTGACATGTTCTTTTTAATTAAAGCAAAATTATAAATGATAGCCATTCAATTACCAAAGAAAGGGCGTCCATCAACTTTAAGATTGAAAACAATATCATCAGGAAGTGAGCCGTGTAGACGCATCTCTCTGATGATCCAGACAGCAACATTTTCTAGGTTCACCTCATAACCTGGAACTTCATTGGGCAGACTTGCCACATCCATCAACATTCTTGTGACATTGAAAAGACCCTTTCGCAGTGCAGCAATGTTGTTTTTAATCGGGATGATCGGTTCGTCTGATTTTTGCTACAAAAATTAATATTTTTGTCTTAGAAACCCATGCCAAAATTTAATTATGTTTAAAAATATATCTGATTTCCAACAGAAATATTAAAATATACAGTGAAAGGACAAGCTCTGGCTGTCCTCCTTAGAAAGGCGTTTGCGTGTCATTTAAAATAATGCAAGTGAAATTAAACCAGGCCTGCTAACCAAATTGACTACATTGTCCAGGTGTCTCACATCATCACCCAATAGGTGTGTTCCATTAACTGTAAATTTGGTACGAGCCCATTTGCAATGTCAGGTTTTAACCAATCATATGCAAGCAAAAAAAATTCACTAACAGGAATCAAATAGTCAAAGGCAATCAATATGGGAAATGCAGAAAAGCGTTCACTACAATAATTAATCCTTGAGTTTTAATAACCTTACATCATGAAAACACTTTGCTCGACCATTATAACTTACCCCAGTCCTCCCAAGTTGAGTCAGATTTGTCAACTCTTGCCAACCACTGTCAGACAGTCGTGACTTGAGCTTGAACAGCAGGTAAATCCAGTCAGGGACCCTCATACACTCAACTCTTTTTTCCCAAACTTCTTCCGACAAAAGTTTACTGAAAGACTTTTGGACGCCCTTTTCTTTGACCATCACATCAAATACGGCCCTGACTGTCTCCTGGGCATCGCTACCATCTTTTCCTGTCATGAGACAGCATTCTCCGAGCACGGCACCCAGCGTGTCCCCGCTTTCTTCGCACACTTGGCTGATGCTTTTCATGACTGCGGTTGCAGCTTCTCTCACTTTTCTCCTTTTGCTGGGTGGGGAGAGGTTATGGTCAACTTTTAGCTGCTCGATAGATCTTTTCTTCTTCAGAGCTGGTTTGGCCAGATCGTCCGGACTTTGCGCTGTTGGCGGGCTTTCCCTATTTGGCGGGCTTTCACGATTTGGCGGGCTTCTTCCTTCGGACAGTCTTGGTGTGCTTGGTGGTGTCGGAATATCAATATCTTCGTGCTTTCTGGGCTGGGAATCTAGCACTCCTTCCTGGCTTTGCATTTGGGCCAATTTTCCGCTCTCGTCCTCAAGTAAATTGCAGTGTAAGCCACGGGAATTGATCGAAGATACGACCGCTTTGAAGTAATCAGACTTCATGAAATGGCAACTCGACCAAGATTTCAATCGAAGAATTCCGAGCAGAAGGCCAAAGGCTGACGCTACATGAACTTTTTCGCTGCTTCGATGCGAGCAAAACCAGCGGAAAGACGCGACGGTTCCATCTTTGCCGCGCAAATTCCTTAGGGCTACTTGCTTGTATTCTTCGGGAAATGCTTTTGCAGACACAGTAGAACAAAAAACGGATGGTTTTCCACAACACAAATCGGAATTCAAAGCGTACCAGTTCTTCTCTGGGTCTAACTGAGGGGAAAACACTTGATGTAACAACAGTGAGCTTGCAGTCGCGTCTTTGCTCGCCATTACAAGCTGGCCATTCGCTGCAGTGTTCACGGGCCGAATATCTGTTGCGACATCGAGCTAACTTTGTATATGGTTTTGAAAAGGGCGCCATGGGCCAAAATAATTCCATATAAAGCTTAATCCAATTATTATCCTTTGTGTTCAAGCTTGTATTTTAACTAGTGAAAGTGTTTAATCGACTTAGCCGATCCATGGTCAGCGGTCACTCGTTTCCGCTGACCACAACAAACACCAGTTTCCAAGTTGTAAACGGCGAAATGCGCAATCTGTTTCAAGTAATAATTGCTTTGACAACGAATTGCGAAGTGTGCGCGTGTGACGGCACGGGTCGCGGGTGGCGGACAATTACACGTTGATACGTTCATGCATGATCGTGACCAAAAATACGCGAATCGAATTTGTAATTAATGTGTTGATGTCAGAATCCTTTCTATGGACTTATTAAAAATATATTATTATAGCAAGAAATGATAAGTAGTTCCAAATTGCACAATAATCTATTGTCACTCGCCCTCTGTCACACACATCTTCTCACGTCACGGGGAAAAACTTGGATAAAGCAGTGGTTCTGGACTTCCCAGTCTAGCCTGTTGCAGGCGCTTGGCGTACTTGCGGAAGAGCGAGAGGAAAAACTAGGGAGGAATTACGCCCCCTCAAAGGAGGCAGAGGAGAGAGAGCCTGGGGACGAGGTCAGACTCTTTGGAGCCGCAGAACACCGCGATAGCTGTCATTGAAGTTATCAGCGGTTTGACATACAAACAAGGCGAAAGGGTCAATTTTGCTTTGCATTGACCCGTTCGCCTCGTTTGTATACCTTTTTGAACAAAGGAATGTTTGACCACAGGCTCAACTGCAATAAGAACTATTCAGCCCACTTATAGTAATGGAAACTCTGGTTCTGGGTTATTGATAGGGTTGTAATGAAGTCTCCCAGGTTTTTTGGACTTGAGCACAGAACCCACGTGGCAATTTATTTGGCACAAACAATTTTCAGGCGCGAAGGCCTTTGGGATATTATTTATTATTATATATTGCTTGTGCGTGAGCGGTAGACGGACAACTCTTCGTTAATCAAGCCAAAATACTTCAAAAAACGGTAAACGACACGAACTTCTTTTAAAAACACAACAACTGCTAGCCCTAAACTGTCAAAGCTACCCGCGATAATGGTAAATTAAAAATGTTTCTGAGCGCGCGCGCTATTTACGCGTCAGGCCACTTCTGTAGCTGTAACTGTTTTCTCAACAGTGCTTTTACAATTCTGTGTTTAGAAAATAATAGCTATATAAGGAGTAGACTGTAATGCAAATCACAGGTGAATATCAGCAAGTCTAGTAAGTAATTGGTCCAGTTCAGCTCTATCGGAAGGAGCTTCCATTGTTGCAGATTTTACTACGACGCGTACACTGTGGTAAAATCCCATGATTTTGGACACAGCCTTTAGCATTCGTCCCAAGGAGTACACATCACTGGATGTGCTGTACTGTCGGTATTTTAATACTTCCGGGGCCAAATAGCTTTTCCCGTGTTCATGCGCTCTCTTTTTGTTAGCGGAAGCCGGTGGAAAATTGACAGAAGCTTTGCTACTCTTTCCGAAATCGATGAGGATAGGAGTGCATCTATCGGAATCTGCTCTATTTTCGAGGACGACATTATTAGCCTTGATATCGTTGTGGAGGAAACCTTTTGAATGGACATGCTTTAATGCAGAGCAAATCTCAACAAAGATATCAAGGCATTCTGGAGATGTGATAATATTCGAGATCGCCGCATGGTGAAGAGTGCCACTTGTGCCATTTATACCATGGAACTGTGTGACGAGACAAAGTGGCTCTTGTGTAGTGACGACACCTACAATCATAGGTAGTCTTTCATGGTCACCAAGTGCAGTAATCACCTCTGCCTCGTGCATTAAATCCCTTTTCGCCCTCAGCTTGTCCTCTGCAGTATCGCTGTAAATCATCTTCTTCACGACTACGTCAATTCCCCTGTAACGGGCATGATAGCACTGACCGTAGCTTCCACTGCCAATACTTTCTTGATTCAGATAATTGATATGTCCAGGATTAAGTTCTTTTAGTTCTAATTTCATCTCCTTCACAACAAGCCGTTTCTTGACTTTAGGTATTGAGGGCCTTGACAGACCAGGCAATAGTTGTTGTGTTTGAACGTGACTGCAGACCGGCTCAGATACGCCCTTGTCAGCCTTGTGTGGACTGTGTTGAGTTTCGGGTCGTTTGAATTGAGAGATACTCTGCACCGATTTTTTCTGGGATTTTCCTTGAGCCAGGCGCAACATCAACGCGCTTCTCGAGTGCCAGGATTCCGTTTTTGCTGGAACTTTTTTCGCATTATTCAGTTCCGTGTTGACCATGGGTGAAATGCTTCGATTCAGTACAATTCGAGAGGATGAAGCTGCCTTCGGCTGAGCGACCACAGGCGTTTCCTCGTTGTCATTTGGAATCACATGATCTCCTTGAGTCGAAGGTGATTTAACCTTTGCCTTTTTGGCCTCGCGCTTTCTCTTTTTCCACTCCCTTCGGTTTTTTCGTTTCTCTTTTGTCGTATGCTCCCGCGATTTAACTATTCGTTTTTCCCGTTGACCAGTGTCTGCAGTGTCCATCGCTAAACAACTGCTAGCTACTGGTGAGTAATTTTCACGGCATGCTAACTTGAAACAGGATGTTCATTGTGTAGAATGTCTATTGTTCTCGCGCCATTTACTTGCGGGGGATTACAGATCTAGAGATCAGAACATATGAGTGTTTATTGTTGCTACTCCGAGATACGCGCTAAAATATCTAAAGTAACCCTGTCTTTTGCTAAGGCGCCTTAAATGATAATAGAGTTGTTCATCGTTGCTGCGAGATACACGCCAAAAAACGTTTTGCAATCTCACGCAAATGATAAGAGTGCTGTTAATTGTTGCTGCGAAACTTTTGCGAGCACGCGGGAAATAAAAAGACAGTTACTTGGTGTTACCGCCAAATACATGCACTGTGTGTTTTGTTGCTTGTCACTTCGTTACTGGGAGTAGCAGAACGAGTCCGAGGCGATCAACAAAAACGATCAACAAAAACAGGATTATTTTTTAAAATAAAACGAGAGGACTTTACGCTTTGGACTGCCTTTAGACCGTCAACACATATTGCACACGGCGGGAGCCGGAAACGTACATGCATATTTAGTTAATTACCTTTCACACATTTGTAAATTAATAAAAGAATATTAGCAAAGCGTCTGTAGCAACCAAGGCTTCCAACAGCGTCCAAAAAAACCCTCTATGAGGCTCCTCATGGCCTGTTATGTCGGCGAAACCTCCCGACATTTTTCCACACGCGTACGTGAGCACTTAGGGCCTCTCACATCTTCAAACATCTTCAGAATTCTGAACGTTGTCGCTCATTGTGTTCAATAGACTGCTTTCATATTTTAGATCACGCCACTACCAGCTTTCAACTCAAGATAAAGGAGGCTATCCATATTCAAAAAGAACTACCTCGCCTCAATCAGCAATTACACCATGTAAATCTAAAATTATCCTTTTAATTTACACCTTTTCACGTTCTGTTGTTACTATTTGTCTTAATTAGCATTTTTGCCTACTTATTATTCAACTTGCTTTGTAATCATTCATTCAACTGAAGATGACAGAAGTTCTGTCGAAACACGTTTTTTAAACTTAAAAAAGTGGTCGTTTTCCTTAAAATCTTTACATGTCTGCTGCTATCTAGACCCCTTGTACATTGTTTGTAAGCGAGTTTCATTTGTTACGCATGCTCGCTTAATCTCCCAGTTTTTTTGACGGAAGATGGTCAACTCTTTGTAAAAGTTTTCACCTTCGCTTTCAATCTTTTTCCAAAATGATTTGTTAAAATAGTCAAACAACAGAACATCGGCTTTGTTCCATCTTTTCACGTTTTCTCTAACATCGTCGGTTAGTACTGTGTCCTTTTCTTTGTCTTGTCGCTCATTTAATTTTAAATACAAAATGTCCTCCATTTGCCAGCAAAGAAGTCGTTTCATCAACACCAATGATTCATCAAAGTAATCCATTATCATAACCAAGTCAAACTCTTTGTCCAGAAACTGAATGTACCCGTTAACAGCAGTGAGATTTTGATAATACTTGAAGCTCAAACCCAAATCATAAAGAAGAGGATTTCTGGTTAAAGGATTTGCCTTACGGAGCATGACGGAAAAAGGAATTCCTTTCTGAAGGAATCTTTTTAGAGAGTTTGGCTTGTGTCCGATACCAAGACGATCTCCTAGTTTCATGTACCTGAACACAGAATCGAAATTGTCCACGGGGTTTCGAAGAATCGTTAAATATTTACTGTTTCCTTTGGGAAAGAGCCAGTTCATTGGTTTCTTGTTAAACCTTGCGTGACTGCACAGAATGCTCGGTGCTTTGGTCACTGGAGGAATCGCAAAAGTGACTTGGAATCTCCTTGGCCATTCTAAAAGCGAAAACTCCTTTGGGAGAACAAACGTAAGATTTCTGGAATCTCCATAGCGAAAGAAAATATTTACCATGGTGCTGGAACCAGTTTTGTGTGTTTTTAAAGTGCCTATGAAGTAAAAAATAATTGCTGCTGATTTGAAAGGCTTTTCAAAGTAAAGCAGAGTGGCGTTTTCCTTTTTGGAATATCTTTTTTCGTTTTAGAGATATTCACGTTTTCGTATTAAAAGTGATGACGTCATAGGTGGTTCCACTAAAACAGTTCAACACTCAATCAAGAATATCTCTAGAAATATTAGAGCAGTGTTCTTTGAACTTGACACCAGAAATGTACATCACAAAAGAAACAAAATGACACCCGTCGTGTCGTCGCCATGGCAACAGTTACGCTGCTGGTCCTGTTTTAATTAAAACTAACACTACCAGATTTTATCTTTAACAAGGATCATCCACTCTCAATAATCTAATGGGAAGAGTTAAGACAATATGGGAATCATGTGTGTTCCGAGCAAGACCTTCTGTCCCTTTTCGAAGGGTTGCAAATTGGCATATTTGGTTTTTCACAGAAAGAGACTGGAGTCAAAAGTGTTGCCATGGCAACAACACAGAAGGTGTCATTCTGTTTCTTTTGTAGTGCACATTTGTGGTGCCAAGTTTGAAGAACACTGCTCCAATATTTCTAGAGATATTCTTGATTCAGTGTTTAACTGTTCAAGTGGAACCACCTATGACGTCATCACTTTGCTCATTTGCATAATACAAAAACGTAAATATCTCTAGAACGAAAAAAGATATTCCAAAAAGGGAAACGCCATTCTTCTTTACTTTGAAAAGCCTTTCAAATAAGCAGCAATTATTTTTTACTTCATAGGCACTTTAAAAAGAGGATGTTTCTTTCTGGCGAGCACCTTAACGTCGATGTTGATGGCTCCGAGTAGACGGAATTCTCTCGCTCCCTGTTATCATTGAAAGAAGAAACTTCAATTTAAAGAATATCGATGCATGCTTCGTGGAACGTTTAACTCGCGGTAATCTGAAGCGAGATCTGGATTCGAAACATTGCGGGGTCTGGGACAGCCGAGAGAACTCGTTAATTCTTGGAAAATCCGATTGAACACGAATAATAAATTCCTCAAGGTTCGAGTGGTTTCCGGACATTTCTCGCTCCCCAGACCTCGCAGGCAGATGAACGTGTCTTTAAAATTCAAAACATGGGCGCCACGATGAAATAATGCGTCGCCGGACCTTTTGCTCCTAACAATTCACAATTTTAATCTGACCACGAAAACGCATTCTTCCTTGGCCAGTAAAAATAGAAGTGCTGCCTTGGATGTCAGCATGAAGATTGAAAGACGCTTCCTTAGGTTTTATTCGAAGATTTTTTTTATGGGTGTAAACTCTCAGACTCACTATCAATAAGAATCAAAATAACAAATTATGCTGTAATTTGCGTATTAGACGTTTTACTCCGAGTTCTTTCCCGACCCGACGTTCGCTTTACAGATTCATTCTAGTTTTTGGTTTTATCTTTGGTCCGTGTCTTCTTTCGCTTTCTAGTATGCGCTTTGTCCATTTGATTTCCGCATCTCATTTTATATAATCGACGTGGTGCCCTGACTAGCATGTACATGGCCCGCCTACAAAAGTCTAAATTGATGTTGGATCAACATTATTTTTTACATATACACTGTACCCGACGTAGTCCTTGAGAAAATCGGCATTTTAAAACTTACTGTGAAATCCACTGACTGTACATGTATTTAGAGACTGCAGTTGGCAAGAGATTTACGATCGCATTTTTGGGTTCTAGAATGGTTTCAATATCAAGCATCCGTAAGGCTAAACTCACCTAATTCTGCGGAGAATTCGGAAAGGATCTTGCCTGCCGTAAAACCAGTTTGTTTTATAACACAGATAGATGCAAATGGGGACCTGTGTGACAACAAGCAAGGTTAAACAAACCTTGAAAGGCAGCCGCATAATTTCTCTGGGCTATCAGCTTGGAAGGGAAGGGGAGGAGAAGTCGCCACGCTGTACTGTTGGTATACCACTAAATTAAAACAATATTACAGCAGCAATAGAGGAAACGAATAGAGGAGAATAATTAGTCAAGTTAATTGCTTTCTTTCAATCTCGCGTCGCCCTGTGCAAGCAAGAAATACTAGCGTCTCTACTGTAAGGTCGATTTGATGGGTGTGTTTTTGGTCCATATTGTCGTACATTACATTATACAACGCCAAAACAGTGCATCGATCAGTCTAGAGACCTTACGGGAAACAAAGAAAAGAATAACGCCTTGGACGAGTTAAGCTATTGTCATTATTCAAAACGCGTTCAATTTCGTACACCCCGGCTCCACAGTGGCGAGGTTGATATTTCGAGCCTCAGGCTATCATTTTTTATACTGGCTACTTCTGGCGTTTTTGACACTACCCGGAATCGAACGTATTCACTTCCAGTTTTGTAATTCTTAATTTTTTGCAATAGCTTCGTTTATTCAAGGCAGGACAGTCTATTGAAGTGTCGACGACGGAAAGACTCGTCGATTTTCAATTGTCGTGAATATGTTTCCCCTGAGGCCCGGTTCATACGTCGCATTTCTGCCGTGTCGAATTCAATTCAACGAATTAAATTCGACAGAAATTCGACGTCTGAATCGGTTGCCGCATTTCTGCCGCACGTTCGACTGGTCTTGTCGCATTATCCGACAGAAATGCGACACCGATTCAAACGTCGAATTTCTGCCGTGTCGAATCTAATTCATACATTATGTTAATGTATTGAGCATACGTAAATTTGGTCCCGTCGAAGAGAAAGAAGAAACTTGGCTATTCTCGACCCAATGCAACCTGAAAATATTGTAAAACAAACTGCTGCATTGTCAGCCTTCTCCTTCTCATTCCATTGGCGGACAACTTTTCGGAAAATTAAAGTCCCTCGTCCCTCAGTATCTTCGTCCGCCATATTGAATACTCTGCGTTTAAAGCTTTTTCCGCTGACCGACATACCCGACAGTATTAATTCTGAATTAAATTCGACACAAGTGCGACGTATGAATCGACAGTCACATTTCTGCCGCACTTAATTGAATTGAATTCGACACGGCAGAAATGCGACGTATGAACCGAGCCTGAAAGTTTCAACCCTCAGATTTGCAACTTGGCTTTAAGTAAAATTAGAATCTCTCGGAAACGTATGGTACTTGTAAGGAAGTTTACTGACTTTTTCATACAAAGGGCTTTAGAGAATACATGCATGTAGCTAAAACGAGCTTGAATTTTCCACGAAGAACGGCAAAACGATTAGAAAGCAACGAATTATCAATGCGTGGCTGAACAAAAACATTCTTCTGCGGAAAACTTGTTGTCTTGGTGAAACTAACTTTTTTCTTTATTCTGTCCGAGCAGGGGGCTTTGTTTGTAATCAAGAGCTAGTTACAGGTTTAGGATTAGACAAAGAAAGAGAAAGACATGGAACAAAATTAAGTCTGAGATTTTCCTCCCGGTATAATTAAGCATGAAGGAGATCAAAACTTATTTCACCTGCTATTGTTAAGAGACCCACACAGGGGTGAATGGTAAGGGGGTGGGGGGAGGGGGAGGTGGCGAAACTCAACATGATACTTAGTGGGGAAGGGTAGCAATCGACGGATCAGTCGACTTTATTTTTTTCTTTCTTTTGCTTTTCAAGACATCGTAAATCTCATGACGCCATGGTCCAAAGAAAAGGAAGCAATCTGAAAACACGAGACGTTGATAACGATCAATAAATTTTCTTTTAACAACACTTTGTTTACAAATTTACAATAATTAATAAACTTACTTGCAACACTAGTATTACTAAGATTACAAAAATTACATGATTAAGAACTTGCTACCGAAGGACCGCATTGTAGAGTGCCCACTGTACATATGCATATTACGATTTCAATTACCTCGGGTGAAAATTATACATTGAAAGGGAGTTCATAACGAAAGTGTGTGCTATGAAAACAGAGTTCGCGTTAAGAGCGGCCTGTTGTTTACCACTGCGGTGTGATGCGTTCTAATTTTTGTAAAAGAAGGAAAATGAAAGAAATTCGACGGTGGTATTGTCAGAGTTACAGTTTCAAACTTAGAGCGATTTCGGTGATCGATTAGGGACCTTAGGCAAATATACGACGGCCACGCATGCAAGGACGACGCCTGTTAAAAAGTGTGTTTATATTTTACTTTGGAATTTTGCATTTACTTAGATCTATTCGGTGTGTTTGTCGCGGTATTAAAACTTGCCCCTGCTGAAAATGCTACGAATGCGTTCAGTTCCAAATAGAAATACGAAAAATTAGCCGCAGTGAGTCCCGTTGTCAGAAAACTTGGAAATCGGTCACTTCATGTTGTTGATTTGCAGTGGACGGCAAAGAAATGCACCGAGAATTATAACGCACGTGCACAGCCATTGTTCTGCTCATTAAACCTTCTGTTTGGTGACGTTCCCGTTGCCGTTGCTGTCGTATTTTGCGTTGGCAATACAATGATATATGGCAGAGAAGACGCTTGAGGGAAACGAAAACACCGTGGGATTGCTCTAAAGTCGTGTTTAAACAAAACGCAAACCGAAGGCATAACACCAAACTGAACTTTTTCGAACCAAAAGTGTCAACGAAGAAGCAGGTCAATTTTTCATCGTTTCTAAGAGCAAACATTTGAAAGTTTATTGCCTGTATCTCTGGCCAAATTCTTTTCATCGGACTCATTTAGTCGTCGTTTGCAAGAGCTTTTCTTATTCCATCATCTCATAATCAAAAACATACCTTCTTGTAAAAGTGATGACGAGGCAAATGGCACAAGCGCTATGGTCCGTCAGATAACCCTGTATGTACATTTGGGAGTGAGAAGGTCAAAGAGATAACGCTAATAACTAAACAAACAAAAAATACCGCGAGTGCTTGTTCACGTCTGATCTGATATACACAGTTATCGTGAGACACGATTTTGGGAGAAATTGAAAACCTTATCCGGACGACAAGCCGCTTCTTGATGTTTTATTTAAGAGAAGATGAAGGTTACCAACGTTATTTTTAGATATGGTATCCAGTTCTCCCTCGGATGTTACCACGCGCTTTGCGTAGAAGTTTTCGTGAAGGATGAAAATGCCCGTAAGGCCGCTTGGGAAACCCACGTGTGCAAAATCCGCCGCACAGGATTGGCTATGTCTAGTTCCACCTAGAATTTCTGAAGCGTTGAGAATAATCTATAAATAACTTGAATTAAGGCCTACATGGGAGATTAACCCCTTACTAGTCATCCTCTCTCGACTTTGTCAATAGGTTTGTGCTGAAGTAGAACACAAGTGAAGTTGTCGTTAGGATAATAAGCTACTCACGGCGTCCTCAATGCAGTTCTGGTTACAGTCTCTGCGATGGTCAAACCGGTTGAACGGGTTGATAAATAAGATCTTGTTCTAATTCCCAGGTTTCCTCGGCCTCCTCCATTTCCATTCGTAATCCCAGATCGTGCTTCTTTGTCAGGTATGCAAGATACGAGTTTTCACTTATTGTCATTTTTTCACAAATAGTCTGCAATCCTTTCGCCAAGTCAGTTCTAATGGAATAGCCTCTAACACGCTTTCCTGCATACATTGTTTGTAAGTTTGAAGGATGTAGCTTGACTAGAAGACGCTCAGTTAATTTTTCTTATTTTCCATACATTTGTCTGTAAATTTGGCTGGGTAGACGCGGTTCGCGGGAAAAAACTCACAGACAAAATGTAGAAAGGAAAATTCGAAAAATTAACTGAGCGTCTTCTAGCTAAGCTACATCCTTCAAACTTGATGAATACAATCTTCTACCTAGTATTTTAACGTTGCGATTCACACTAATTCGGTTGTGTAAAATTCGTTTGCGGGAAAAGTTATTTGTCATCGGATTCCCATACAAACACTGTAATTTCTGACCGCTTTGCCTACCAGTCAAGATGGAGTCGAAAATCATGATAAGGTCTAACAAAAGCAAGGAAGGTGGACAGTAGAGTTGATCGCGGCATCGTCTGCTCTCTGCACTTTGATAGGGGGGGGGGGGGGGAGCTGAATTAATACGTTTTTGACTCAAAACGAAACTAAATCAGCTTCTTTTTAGCTTAAGCTTAAATAAACATGGCTACCTACTGGAAATCAAAGAAAAGGTCTGTAATTCACTTCTGCGATCAGTTCACCCTCGTAAAGCAGTAAAACTTCACAAACGCTTTTCCTACAACGTAAGGTGTTCAGACCACGATCCATGTTCAGAGTAATAAAAACCTCAAGGCGAGTCATTCTTTTCAAGGTAGTTGTCGAAGACATCTTGATATCGTTCGTTGTTTCGATCCGGAATCGGTCACCACTAGTTATCCTAGATCCGCGCCTGACCCGTACGCTTAAGAGGGTTCCCAATAGGTTTGGCGGGATGCGGGATTTGGCTTTTATCGCCGTGATATTCGGGATTTGAGCTGAAAATAGGGGTGGGAAGCGGAAATTACAATTACGAGCGGGAGCGGGATTTCGTGTTTTTATGGGGTTGGGATGCGGGATTCGCAAGGGGAACAGAGCGGGATGCGGGATTTCAATTCTTACGTGACCTCATAAATTGACCAGCGCAAAAGCCGCAAGTTGGGCAGAAATGAACCTTTCGTGCGTACAGCTGTGTCAGGTTTCAAGTAATGAGTAGCAACGGCTCTGTACCCTGTCAGGTTCGGTCAAACGCATCCATTATCGCTTGACTAAGTTAGTATCATGAGACTGTATGAAGTCTTTGAGTCCTATTGCGATCCTCTGACATCAATGACATCTATCCATTTCCCACATCTTCGACGCTTGCGAATGTAATCTTGACCTTCCCCCCGCCCCCCGTCCTTTCTAGTTTTTCTAGTCTTTCGACCTTGTCTAGAGCGCTTGTCTTGGCCAGGATGGCCACATTGGATGGCGGTGATAGTGATTTACCGAACGAAGTATGAGACATAATAAATTGCGTCGCCACATATTACGAAAAGGATGTGCGAGCGGGAATGTCTTCATTCGGAAGAAAAGTTCTGAGCCCAGATTTCAAGGAAAGTGAAGACGCTGAAAGCTTTAAAAGAAACTGTCAGGTGTGTTTACGGGCCATCCCTTGAATATGGTAATGAAAAATCATTACATTTCACTGTTACGTAGACAAAAGAAAACAAAACAGTAAACAGTTTAGAGAAGGAAACGTTATAATCATTTGTGCTTACTTATCTGCTACCTATTGCATATTTTTGTGATCTTTTATGCGATATCTATTTTTTAAAAGTTTCTGTGTTAATAATTAATTAATTAATAATTTAAAAAATTAATAATTAACGCAGAAACGTCTTTGAAAAGTAGGCGGGATCGGGATTTCCAGGCAAAAAAGGGCGGGATGGTGGGATTAACAGGAAAAAATGGGCGGGAAAGCTGGATCTGAGAACCCTATTGTGGACCCTCTATAAACGATGTACAAGATACCTGCCGACCATTGGGCGTTGTTAAAATATGTTTCTCTAGTTGAGTAGTTGGCGAGATTGAATTAAAAAATTCTTCTGGTCATAAAACATGTTTTCTTGATCTTTATTGTTACCTTGGAGGAGGCTCAATGGCGGTTGTCAACTTAGCCCGCGTAGCAGACGTTTCCTTTTCTTTTTCAGGCAGAGAGATCGAACAAGTGAGGGACCAAGCGGGCGAGCGAAGGAGCGCGGATATTGTCAACTTTTCCCGGGTCGACCCAACTTCAGTTCTGGATTTGCCTTTGTTTAGGTCTTCCCGGGATGGTTTACGTTCCTTTTAATAACACAGCGGAAAACAAGGCATCGAGGAAGCGTTATGTGAAGCACTACATGGAGCGTTGGTGATACGTTATTTGAAGCGCAATATGAAGCGTTATGTGAAGCGCTGTGTGAAGCGTTATGTGATGCGTTATTTGAAGCGCTATATGAAGCGTTATGTGAAGCGCTGTGTGATTCCAAATTCGCGCGCTGATTGGACAATTGACTGTTTTGATCGTGAAACAAATAAGTGGCATAAGTGGCATCGAGCCGGACTGATCGCAGTCTCAGGTTTAGAGAAAGAGACAGAACAAAATTTAAAGTCTGAAATTTCCTCTCTCCGAATAACAAATGCTTAGTAATTTTTACTAATTTTGTGCGCCTTTTTTACCTCATTTTCACAAGTTTCTTTTACAGGACCCCTCTGGTAACAGTGTCTAATACACTGATGGGTCATCCTCTTAAAATATTCGTTATTATTATTATTGTTATTATTATTATTATTATTGTTATTATTACTATTATTATTGCTATTATTATTACTATTATTATTGTTCTTTGGCCACTTCAATTTAACAAGAAATAAAATGCAAACAGCGGCAACAAACATAACACATGAACTACGCATGGTTTGGAACAACAAGACGTCGTCTTAAATCTTGTGTTAATAAATTTTTTGGTTTCGTCAATCTTAGGTTGATTTTTCAGAACACTTGCCGAGTTAAGTCCTTTTTTCCTTACAAAGATCGTTTAAATCGCTCGCAAAAATCTAAAGTCGTATACAAAGCCAGCTGCTGGGATTATGACGCTTTCTATATCGGCAAAACAAAGCGACGACTGCATGACAGAAAGGTCGAGCATTTTAAAGCCCTTACGCAAGTGGGTCACAATTCCGCTGTTACTGATCACGCAATCTCCACCGGCCATAACATCAAATGGGACTATTTCGAGGTCTTAGCTAGTGGACAATGTGATTTACGTTGTAAAATAAAAGAAACATTGTTTATACGAGACTTAAAACGAACACTTAATGACAATGCTAGCAGTGAAAAGCTGTCACTTTATTAGCTATCACCTTTTGTTTTCGTTATTGTTTAGTTAGTTACCAGTAACTCGCTTTGTATTTTTAAGTTTTAAATCTTTCGTTTTTTTGTAACCACCACTTCTGAAGATGCGTGCTGTAGTATGCGAAACGTCAAGAAAATTTTAGATTGTTGTTCCAAACCATGCATAGTTCATGTGTTATGTTTGTTGCCGCTGTTTGCATTTTATTTCTTCTTCTTCTTCTTCTTCTTCTTATTATTATTATTATTATTATTATTATCGTTATTATTATTATTTATGACGATTTCAATTATACCCCAGGTTAAAATTCTGCATCGAAAGAAAGTTCCTGGCGAAGGTTTGTGTTATGAAAAGGCGTGGTGGTTTTTAATTTTTGTCCCTAATAGCGTAGTAATAGCGTTTTTTCCTCCTCTTGTTTTCCTTTCTTTTTATATGTGCATTTCTGCCATCTTGCTGACCTGTAATTTGCTTTCATTTAACGGTGATGTCAGCTGGCTGCATGGCCCCGCTAGTTTCTATGGTTATTCCAGGTAGCCAATACTCTAATTTTATTATGTATATTTTCTGCAATTCGTAGACGAGAGAGATAGTACAATTAAAGATTGTTGTTGTTGTTGTTGTGCAAGAGCGAAAACGCATAAAGGGGCCAGATTCAACGATCGTATCGTCAGAGTTGCAGTTATAAATATGACAAAAATTACAGTAAAACTGACTTTTTAGGATTGAATTTCAAACTTGGAATGATTTCGGTGATTGAACTTGTTTCAGTTTTCCTCATCCGATTGTTTTTTTTTTTTTTCCACAATACAATTGCAATGACTTATAGTACATAAGACACTGAAGGGAAATCGAAACACCGTGGAATTGCTTGAACTGTTTCGAGCTCAACCACGCGCAACGTAAGGTGGTGTTACATCTCGCTAAGTTAATTTCCATTGTCATTCGCTAGAACAATGTTCTTCGCCCATATGAAGTGCTGCTCAATCGTTTTGTTCAAAACTGTATGACATAAGTGTATTATTTATCCCGCCAAGTCTAGCTTTAAAAATCATTTCTTTCTCGCTTTGAAACTGCTTACGCTAAAATTACTTCGAATTCCCCGATATATTTTTTACCATAAATACCCTAGTTTTGTCTCGTACTGTATGTTGTTGTCACATGCCACGTTTCATTAATAAGATTCCCCAGTCTGTCCAATCATGGTGAATCGTTTTCAACCATAGTTACTTTTTTTTGAAAAGAGTGAACTAACAAGCTAAAGCTGTCATTTACATTTCGTCTCTGTCATTGTAAGCCCACCGTCGGGTATCGTTTTCAGTCAAAAACTTTAAAATTCAACTGTCCCCATTTCAAAGTACAGAGCGTATGCAGACGATGTCTCGATCAACCCTATTGTCCACCTTCCTAGCTTTTGTAGCTTTGGTGTCTACATTGTTACTTCTCGTCCACTTGGCGGATGAAAAGTCGTTCGCTCAATATTCAAAAGGTGCAATACCAATAGGTGTCACGGATGTCAGGTTAGAGTGAAGTTTGGAAAAAATAAGAGTAATTATATCATAAATTTGTCGTTCGACCGTCACCTCTTTCAACTTTTGCCATCTTTTGTTTCTTCCTAAAAATTTTTTTAGATAAGTTTTGTACCTTAGTATAGCAGCTGTATTTCTCTAGAAAGGTAATCTTGCACCTTGACGTAGCAGAACAGACTTAACCCTGACATGTGACATATAACTCTTTCAATCGATGAATCTATAAGAGGTGATGTCCGGTCAAATTTCGTACACAGCTTTATTTTAAGCTATTTGTAGAACTAAAATTCTTCTTTCCCGAAGTTAAAATGCTGGGATGGAACAGCTCTTGTTTTCATTTCACATCAATGTTCAAACCTCGTTTAATTAATTCAAGTAAAATGTTAACTGTTTGACTTGAGATTACAGAGCTGTCCAATCAGTCAACATATCGACTTTTAGCACTTCAGTTCAGCGGCTTTGGCGTAGCAAGCTTGTTGTCCTTAAGGAAGGTTTCAGGCATCAGTTTCAAAAACTTTTTTAAGCACTTCGACTTTAATAGATCAATACTTCTATTCTTTTCAGCTAAGGCTTCACGAATGGCATCAAACAAATGGCCAATCATTCGTGAAAAAACAGTGACTATTTTCTGGACATGTTCCCATGGAAACGATCTGACCTGTTGAAAACACCCTTGATTTTAGCTTTATTGGTGCTTTCAATTCAAAAACGAGCCCGGTGACGTACTGGCAGATTAGCGAATTAGTTCAAGTGCAGTGCAGATAACTTAATGGAACAGACATATCCCAGCAACGCTCTTCGTTTCCCTCTGTTCTGTTCTTTTTTCTTGATAATTCCCCCAAGTGTGAAAAGGCCGTGAATCCTGGCCCTCTTGTAAAATGCACACATCGAGGTTATTTCGGGCAGCCATGTACTCTCTTTATTTTAACTTATTTTTGTTCATCTAACTCTAATTTCTATGTTGAGTACAAATAAAGTTGTTGTATCGAGGGAGACATACCTCGAAAAAAAAATAAGGGATACAACAATTATCAAATTGCCCTTTGGGTGATAATTAATATTTACGTCGATGATCGCAATCAAAATGTCACTCTCTAGTGTCATTTGGTGCATTTTGGAATGACTCAGATATACAATTTTACACCAGCTGTAAACATTTTGAAGCCAACCTTTTACGTTCCAACGTTAGCATAAAACTTACACCCATTGACACTAAAGCACTGCTTCTTTTCCCCTGTAAACCATCTTGACAACCAAGTTGAAGCTAGATAAATTATGAAGCCAAAAAAGCAGATCATACGACAAAGGAATATTCTCTGAATACTGACTGAATTTTGTATTTTCTTTTATTATTATTTATAACAGGTTGGAAGCCAACAATGCCAATACAGAATTGGTTTATCCTGAAGTAACTTCGACTCCAAGGAAGTGTTCGCCGGAAAAACACATCCTTTTTCTTAAAACGCATAAAACTGGCTCGAGCACAATAACAAATATTTTCTTTCGCTACGGGGATTTGAGAAATCTTTCTTTTGTCCTCTCAGACGCTACACTGTTAGGATGGCCAAAAAGATTTCAGGTTAAGTTTCCGCGTCTTTTACAAAGCAAGGCACCAAATATTTTGTGCAGTCACGCACGATTTAATCAGAAACCAATGAATTGGCTCTTCCCTAAACAAACCAGCAAGTATCTAACGATTCTTCGAAACCCTGTGGACAATTTTGAGTCTGTGTTCAGGTACATGAAGGTAGGATATCGTCTTGGTGTGGGAAATGGTCCAGATTCTGTGCAAACATTCCTTAAGAATGGAGTTTCATTTAGCAAATTCAAGAGTGTAAAGGCGTCGCCTCTCGTCAGAAATCCTCTTCTGTATGATTTGGGTTTGAGCTTCAAGTATTATCAAAATCTCACTGCTGTTAACGAGTACATTCAGTTTCTGGACAAAGAGTTTGACTTGGTTATGATAATGGATTACTTTGATGAATCATTGGTGTTGATGAAGCGACTTCTTTGCTGGCAAATGGAGGACATTTTGTATTTAAAATTGAACGAGCGACAAGACAAAGAAAAGAACACAGTACTAACCGACGATGTTAGAGAAAACGTGAAAAGATGGAACAAAGCCGATGTTCTGTTGTTTGAGTATTTTAACAAATCATTTTGGAAAAAGATTGAAAACGAAGGTGAAAGCTTTTACAAAGAGTTGACCATTTTTCGTGAGAGGAAAAGCGACATGAAACGAGCATGCGTAACAAATGAAACCCGCTTACAAACAGTGTATGCGGGAAAACTTGTTAAAGGCTATTCCATTAGAACTGACTTGGCGAAAGGATTGCAGACTATTTGTAAAAAAATGACAATAAGTGAAAACTCGTATCTTGCATACTTGAGAAAGAAGCACGACCAGGGATTACAAATGGACAAGGAGGAGGACAACGAAACCTGGGATCTCGAACAAGATCTTGTTTATGAACCCGTCCAACCGGTTTGAAAATAACACAGACTGTATACAGTTGACAAAGTGACGTCAGGTTTTCATGCGCCTGTCCTGTTATTGATCATGACATCAGATTGTTTAAGTAGTACTTCAATGTTAAATAAATGCGCTTTATACCATGGAAAATTTGTTTACTGTTGTTTTCACGATAGATAGAACAATGTTTTCCTCATGATCAGTCGCATTACGTGCTAGTGTAGCAAGCAGAAAAATGCGTATAAGATGTGGATCGCGTGAAACGTGATCAACGGTCGCGAATCGCGAAAGAGGAGCGCGAGCGAGAAGTTCGGACGAGACGCGCGAGCGCGGAACGCGCGGAGCACCTTTGACAAACCTTTGGCCTGCGTCACAGCCATCTTCGACCACGTCTTTAGCAAACCTTTGACTTGAATCGCAGACAAATTTGATTACACTTTTGACCCGCCTTTGACAGTGCGGAAAGGCATATCAAAGGATCACCTTTAACCCTAAAAACACAGGCGTTCACAGGTGAGTAAAAACGGCCTTTCACGCCTTTGATTTGGTGGTAAAGGTTTATTCACAGATGATCTTTGATTCGCGTCGCAGATCGTCAAAAGCGTGCAAAGGCGACCTTTACAAAACCTTTAACAACACATTTGACGCGCGGTAAAGGCGATTTTTCGTGCCGTGCCTCTATAAACGATGTAAAAGAGACCCGCCGACCATTGGGCGTTGTGAAAATATGTTTCTCTAGCTGAGTAGTTGGCGAGATTGAATTAAAAAATTCTTCTGGTCATAAAACATGTTTTCTTGATCTTTATTGTTACCTTGGAGGAGGCTCAATGGCGGTTGTCAACTTAGCCCGCGTAGCAGACGTTTCCTTTTCTTTTTCAGGCAGAGAGATCGAACAAGTGAGGGACCAAGCGGGCGAGCGAAGGAGCGCGGATATTGTCAACTTTTCCCGAGTCGACCCAACTTCAGTTCTGGATTTGCCTTTGTTTAGGTCTTCCCGGGATGGTTTACGTTCCTTTTAATAACACAGCGGAAAACAAGGCATCGAGGAAGCGTTATGTGAAGCACTACATGGAGCGTTGGTGACACGTTATTTGAAGCGCAATATGAAGCGTTATGTGAAGCGCTGTGTGAAGCGTTATGTGATGCGTTATTTGAAGCGCTATATGAAGCGTTATGTGAAGTGCTATGTGATTCCAAATTCGCGCGCTGATTGGACAATTGACTGTTTTGATCGTGAAACAAATAAGTGGCATAAGTGGCATCGAGCCGGACTGATCGCAGGCTCAGGTTTAGAGAAAGAGACAGAACAAAATTTAAAGTCTGAAATTTCCTCTCTCCGAATAAGAAACAAATGCTTAGTGATTTTTACTAATTTTGTACGCCTTTTTTACCTCATTTTCACAAGTTTCTTTTACAGGACCCCTCTGATAACAGTGTGTAATACACTGATGGGTCTAGAAAATGTTTAAGCAAGCAACCGGAACGATAATCCTGCTCGTATACGTTGGATCAAGAGTGATCTAATCGGCTTTACATATAAAATGAAGAATACAAAAGCAAAACCCGACACAACGTAGAATGATTTTTTTGAAGGTATTGCGTATTTCCGGTATTACGTAAATATCGACTGATGGGTCATCCTCTTAAAATATTCGTTATTATTATTATTGTTATTATTATTATTATTATTGCTATTATTATTGTCATTGTTATTGTTATTGTTATTGTTATTGTTATTATCGTTATTATTATTATTTATGACGATTTCAAGGCTCAGGTTAAAATTCTGCATCGAAAGAAAGTTCCCGGCGAAGGTTTGTGTCATGAAAAGGCGTGGTGGTGTTTAATTTTTGTCCCTGATAACGTAGTAATAGCGTTTTTTCCTCCTCTTCTTTTCCTTTCTTTTTATATGTGCATGTCTGCCATCTTGCTGACCTGTAATTCATTTTCATTTGACGCTGATGTCAGCTGGCTGCATGGCCCCGCTAGTCCCTATGGTTATTCCAGGTAGCCAGTACTCTAATTTTATTATGTATATTTTCTGCAATTCGTAGACGAGAGAGATAGTACAAATAAAGATTGTTGTTGTTGTTGTTGTTGTGCAAGAGAGAAAACGCATAAAGGGGCCAGATTCAACGATCGTATCGTCAGAGTTGCAGTTATAAATATGACAAAAATTACAGTAAAACTGACTCTTTAGGTTTGAATTTCAAACTTGGAATGATTTCGGTGATTGAACTTGTTTCAGTTTTCCTCATCCGATTGTTTTTTTTTTTCCACAATACAATTGCAATGACTTATACTACGTAAGACACTGAAGGGAAATTGAAACACCGTGGAATTGCTTGAACTGTTTCGAGCTCAACGACACGCAACGTAAGGTGGTGTTACATCTCGCTAAGTTAATTTCCATACCAAGCCTTGACATATTTTCTCAGTTCGCAATGATAAAAAGCTTACAGTACTTGTGCTTCAGGGTCACCAAGGCAACTTGTCATTCTCTAGAACAATTTTCTTCGCCCATATGAAGTGCTGCTTGATCGTTTTGTTCAAAACTGTATGACATCAGTGTATTATTTGATCCGCTAAGTCTAGCTTTAAAAATCATTTCTTTCTCGCTTTGAAACTGCTTACGCTAAAATTACTTCGAATTCCCCGATATATTTTTTACCATAAATACCCTAGTTTTGTCTCGTACTGTATGTTGTTGTCACATGCCACGTTTCATTAATAAGATTCCCCAGTCTGTCCAATCATGGTGAATCGTTTTCAACCATAGTTACTTTTTTTTGAAAAGAGTGAACTAACAAGCTAAAGCTGTCATTTACATTTCGTCTCTGTCATTGTAAGCCCACCGTCGGGTATCGTTTTCAGTCAAAAACTTTAAAATTCAACTGTCCCCATTTCAAACTACAGAGCGCATGCAGACGATGTCTCGATCAACCCTATTGTTCACCTTCCTAGCTTTTGTAGCTTTGGTGTCTACATTGTTTCTTCTCGTCCACTTGGCGGATGAAAAGTCGTTCGCTCAATATTCAAAAGGTGCATTACCAAAAGGTGTTACGGATGTCAGGTTAGAGTGAAGTTTGGAAAAAGTAAGAGTAATTATATCATAAATTTGTCGTTCGGCCGTCACCTCTTTCAACTTTTGCCATCTTTTGTTTCTTCCTAAAAATTTTTTTAGATAAGTTTTGTACCTTAGTATAGCAGCTGTATTTCTCTAGAAAGGTAATCTTGCACCTTGACGTAGCAGAACAGACTTAACCCTGACATGTGACATATAACTCTTTCAATCGATGAATCTATAAGAGGTGATGTCCGGTCAAATTTCGTACATAGCTTTATTTTAAGCTATTTGTTCGTTCCCGAAGTTAAAATGTTGGGATGGAACAGCTCTTGTTTTCATTTCACATCAATGTTCAAACCTCGTTTAATTAATTCAAGTAAAATGTTAACTGTTTGACTTGAGATTACAGAGCTGTCCAATCAGTCAACATATCGACTTTTAGCACTTCAGTTCAGCGGCTTTGGCGTAGCAAGCTTGTTGTCCTTAAGGGAGGTTTCAGGCATCAGTTTCAAAAACTTTTTTTGAGCACTTCGACTTTAATAGATCAATACTTCTATTCTTTTCAGCTAAGGCTTCACAAATAGCATCAAACAAATGGCCAATCATTAGTGAAAAAACAGTGACTATTTTCTGGACATGTTCCCATGGAAACGATCTGACCTGTTGAAAACACCCTTAATTTTAGCTTTATTGGTACTTTCAACTCAAAAACGAGCCCGGTGACGTACTGGCAGATTAGCGAATAAGTTCAAGTGCAGTGTAGATAACGTAATGGAACAGACATATCCCAGCAACGCTCTTCGTTTCCCTCTGTTCTGTTCTTTTTTCTTGATAATTCCCCCAAGTGTGAAAAGGCCGTGAATCCTGGCCCTCTTGTAAAATGCACACATCGAGGTTATTTCGGGCAGCCATGTACTCTCTTTATTTTAACTTATTTTTGTTCATCTAACTCTAATTTCTATGTTGAGTACAAATAAAGTTGTTGTTGTATCGAGGGAGACATACCTCGAAAAAAAAATAAGGGATACAACAATTATCAAATTGCCCTTTGGGTGATAATTAATATTTATGTCGATAATCGCAATCAAAATGTCACTCTCTAGTGTCATTTGGTGCATTTTGGAATGACTCAGATATGCAATTTTACACCAGCTGTAAACATTTTGAAGCCAACCTTTTACGTTCCAATGGTAGTATAAAACTTACACCCATTGACACTAAGGCACTGCTTCTTTTCCCCTGTAAACCATCTTGACAGCCAAGTGGAAGCTAGATAAATTATGAAGCAAAAAAAGCAGATCATACGACCAAGGAATATTCTCTGAATACTGACTGAATTTTGTATTTTCTTTTATTATTATTTATAACAGGTTAGAAGCCAACAATGCCAATACAGAATTGGTTTATCCTGAAGTAACTTCGACTCCAAGGAAGTGTTCGCCGGAAAAACACATCCTTTTTCTTAAAACGCATAAAACTGGCTCGAGCACAATAACAAATATTTTCTTTCGCTACGGGGATTTGAGAAATCTTTCTTTTGTCCTCTCAGACGCTACACTGTTAGGATGGCCAAAAAGATTTCAGGTTAAGTTTCCGCGTCTTTTACAAAGCAAGGCACCAAATATTTTGTGCAGTCACGCACGATTTAATCAGAAACCAATGAATTGGCTCTTCCCTAAACAAACCAGCAAGTATCTAACGATTCTTCGAAACCCTGTGGACAATTTTGAGTCTGTGTTCAGGTACATGAAGGTAGGATATCGTCTTGGTGTGGGAAATGGTCCAGATTCTGTGCAAACATTCCTTAAGAATGGAGTTTCATTTAGCAAATTCAAGAGTGTAAAGGCGTCGCCTCTCGTCAGAAATCCTCTTCTGTATGATTTGGGTTTGAGCTTCAAGTATTATCAAAATCTCACTGCTGTTAACGAGTACATTCAGTTTCTGGACAAAGAGTTTGACTTGGTTATGATAATGGATTACTTTGATGAATCATTGGTGTTGATGAAGCGACTTCTTTGCTGGCAAATGGAGGACATTTTGTATTTAAAATTGAACGAGCGACAAGACAAAGAAAAGAACACAGTACTAACCGACGATGTTAGAGAAAACGTGAAAAGATGGAACAAAGCCGATGTTCTGTTGTTTGAGTATTTTAACAAATCATTTTGGAAAAAGATTGAAAACGAAGGTGAAAGCTTTTACAAAGAGTTGACCATTTTTCGTGAGAGGAAAAGCGACATGAAACGAGCATGCGTAACAAATGAAACCCGCTTACAAACAGTGTATGCGGGAAAACTTGTTAAAGGCTATTCCATTAGAACTGACTTGGCGAAAGGATTGCAGACTATTTGTGAAAAAATGACAATAAGTGAAAACTCGTATCTTGCATACTTGAGAAAGAAGCACGACCAGGGATTACAAATGGAAAAGGAGGAGGACAACAAAACCTGGGATCTAGAACAAGATCTTGTTTATGAACCCGTCCAACCGGTTTGAAAATCACACAGACTGTATACAGTTGACAAAGTGACGTCAGGTTTTCATGCGCCTGTCCTGTTATTGATCATGACATTGTTTAAGTAGCTGCGGATCAATAACAGGACAGACGCATGAAGAACTGACGTCAATTTGTTTTTTACGAGAACAAATTTTCATATTGTCTGCTCTCGTTCGTTGACGCATCGCATAAATTATAAATTCATGTGTCTGTCCGCTTAATGACGATGAAAATTAGCCGAAGAGCGCGCGAGAATGTCTGCAGTTATTGTAAAAAACCAAAATATTCGAGACGCCATGAGCGGTCTAATTAGCCCAACGACTTATAACTTCTTCTTCAACACAACTATCTTGTAATGCAATAAGAGTTGATCCTCCACATAGGCATTATTCTTAATGTAATTAATCATTCCTTTGGAAGATATTTTTAGATAACTACCGGTATTGGAAATACAAAGGGTCTGTATAAATAAAAGGTATTGGACTTTATTGTAGAAATAGCCAATCTTCACGTGGAGAACCAAAGCGGCTTTACACGCGTTTTCATCTTCCACGAAAACATCCAAGCAACACGCACGCGGTAACATCCGCTCTTGGATTAAACATGTAGATGTATATGTTGCTTGCTACTCGGATTAGATTTTCAAGCTCTCCCAAGTTAACCGTCAAGAAGAGCACGCGGTATTTTTTGTTGGTTATATTTAGCCATTAGCATTCTCTAAGTTTTGTTCAGAGCAGCAGATGCTGAGTACCATCACTGGTACAAGAAGTGCTCCTAGTACACCAAGAACAAGCAGTTTTTTTTTTTAGCGATTTTTACAAGATAGGACGACAGAAATTGTCAAGCGTTGCAATTGCAACTGTTTCAAATACTCTTTTTCGTTTGAATCGTCTGGCGAGTGGAACGACTGGTTTGCAAATTATGTTGTAGAGGCCGCAACCTGAAGCTGTTTAAGAAAGCTCTGAAATCATTCTTACGTACTTTATAATTTAAATATTAAATTGTTAGCACTTATTTGTATATGTAATGGCAACTTTAGCATCCGCTTATTAATGCATATTTTATTTTAGGGAGTTTTTTTTTTTTACGCCTCTTTAAACTCCCATTCATGGTGGTCTTTTTGGTATTCTATTTTAGTTTGAACCCCCTACGGTATATGTATGTATGTAATGTCTGCCATGCTTGTTTAATTCAATAAATTTACTGACTTGTTGCTCTCCAAAATCGATATCATGGTTATGCCCACTACACAAGATTTCTCTCTCATTGCACGCTCTAGGAAATGTTGGGGGGGGGGGGGGTCGTGAGGCGGGGGGCGGGGGTGTTCAAACCCCTCGGCGCGTACGTATAGGACGCATGTTGCGGGGACAGTACGCGAGCTGGTGGACACGAGGCAAACATTGGCTTTTTTTTCTATGTTGCAGCGAGGACATTTTGCAAGAGCAGTGCACACAATGCGGCATTGAAAAATAGAGGTCATTTTGTCCCTGCTTTATGACGCCCGAATTCAAATCAGCTGAATTTCATGCTTGTTGAGGGACAAAATTTTGCCCCCGCAGCAGAATTTTTCGCAAAAACGGGCATGCCACACGAAGAACACTGTGGCTGCAATATTTCCTCGCTATATGTTCCCGAAGCATACCCCTTCGTGTGCCAACCTTTACTCAATCTGGCCATAGTTAACAGTGGGAATAGTTATGAAACCTGGCAAAGTTTTTTGTTGAATGTTTTTGTTGGCTCTTTTGGGGGTTGACCCTGTACAAAACCTGTGTGCTCATACAACTAACCAATAGAAGCATTGCAACTATGTTTTTCATGCATAGTCCACGAACATAAAACAAAAGTTGTGCAGGGTCAAAGACCTTCCAACATAAATCTTAGCCATCAACAGTCTTTTTCCTCGACCGAAACAGCAGGATGAAACCGACCGTCCATCATATGGAGTAAAGTACACAATTGTACGGGTCCGCAAATGATCCCAGGACCGCAAATGATCCCCAAATTGAACCGCAAATGATCCCGGACCGAAAATGATCCCAATATTGGACCGCAAATGATCCCGATCAAAAAATAAGGAATGGCATGGATTTATATCAGAGGAAGGTGAGAACATGTGCAAAAATTATGAACTAAAAAACATGTTTTATCATTTTACAAAAAAATATTCCACAGTTGCTGTTTTGTTCTTCGAAGGGTACAGATCATTTTCACTGTCACGCAATAAAAAAAATAATAGATCGAAACCAACCAATGGAAAAAGCTAAGAAATTGTGATGTACACTATAGAAGATAACTAAATAAGACATTTCTCCAAGTTCTAGGCCTGTGAATTTCCCCAAACATCAGATATTCGTCGTAAATGTTTCCTAGAAATTTACAGAGCCCAGTAAGAAAACGCCATGTTGGTGTACATCCGTGGTACACCAATATGGCGGCCGGAATATAGTGTAAACATCTGGAACTTACTTTGGCTTTCTAGGCGACTGATTACCAGTATTAAACAAACAGGCATTTACATAAGCACTTTTCCTAATGCTCTAACTTCTAAAAGGCTCAAAATCATGAGATAAGTATATATTTTTCAACAAATTCAATCGTAGCCTTATGTCACGCAAACTCCATAACCCTAAAATTCAAAATGCTCTAGTTTCCAAACGAAGCACGCTAATTGTAAACAGATATAAATGTACCGCCTCTTATGCTTGATGAGGATAAAAGCACGTCACGTGAAGACGACCTATTGAATTAGAAGTCTTAGAAAAACACATACTTGTAAACATTCTCGAAATCCCGGTGGCGATAGCATCAAACATTTATCAAGCAGCTAATTGTCAAAACGAAGTGGAAGCCTTGGCCTTGCTTGGTCATGAAGCTGAACTTCATAACTATAGCTTGGAATTTTGGTTTCTTAAAATACTCAAGTAGTCATTTCCGAGGAATTAAAGGGAAAATACGACCAACGAAAAATTACAAAATAAATTTGTTCCAATTTCCAGTGCTACACACTAGGTGTTTTACAGAGTGATGAAGCGTTGTAGGCTTGTGGGTCTACTCAGGTGACAGCGTCTTCTGTAATAGTTGCTTCATGGTTAGATTTTAGTTTAAAACTTTAGACGAGGAGCGTTAATGGCTGATAAAATGTGATTTAACCATAACACCGAAATATCAATGTTTAACAAAGGAAGATATAATCATAATTTTACTGAGAATTGCAAAGAAATGCAAGCCAAGTCGTGTTTTGATGATTGAGTGGTGATATTCATAACATCGTAGTTAGCAACAAACTTTAGTCGAAAGTATGAAAAACAAGCAAGTTGTAAACCATTATAATTATAAGATGGCTTTAATAAAAACATCGGTATTCACGTACGCCAATTCCCTATCCACACCATTCCACTATCCATTCCATTCTTAATTTTTTAGTCGGGATCATTTGCGGTCCCTATCGGGGGTCATTTCCGGTCCGGGATCATTTGCGGTCCTGGGATCATTTGCGGACCCGTACAGACTCAATTGCAGTCAGTGCGATTTTGTATACTATGGCCAGACCGAAAGATCGCTGAAGATGCGGGTTTCCGAGCACAAAAAGGCTGTCTTGATGTTCGATCATAACTCCAAACTTGTGTGCCATGTTCACGAACGTCATCATCACATGGATTTTGAAAACGTTGAAGTCGTCGGACATGAGGCACATTACCATCAGCGGCTTTCTCTAGAAGCTTGGATGTCTGTAAAAGACCCGAACGCTGGGAATGATCACAGAGTCATCCCTGAAGTCTACAAGTGCTTGGCACGCACTTAAAATTCTCTCGAGTCACGCGTATACAGCACGCGCAACGTTTTAATTTTAAAAAGTTTTTAAATCTGGCGTAACATCAAGCGGTTTTTTTCAACTGATGAAGACTTAAGAGTTAGCCGAAACGTCTTGCTAAAATATACATGTCAGCGACAAAAAACGGCACTTTTATCGATTAAATCTTAGCCCGTTTGTTTGCTTCCTTCATGTTTGCCGGGATTCTTCATCATTCTCCTCTATTAACTATGATCTGGCAAAAACGAAAGCAGAGCAGTGTAACCAGACGACAATCAGGAATTCACACATCCATTTTAGGACTCCCTGCTCTTTCAGCATTGCGAATGCACAAATCTGATTGGTTCTTTCACCGTTGACTATTTTTTACCGATTTACCAGAATTGATCATGCATTTGTTTTGAAAGAGAAAACCATTTTCCGTCCATGTTTTTTGTTTTCAATTTAACCCTTATTGCTTCAAAATACCTATATGATTGAAACTCTTGAGAGTTATCATGTGGTGCTCCTTACGCCCGAAACAGGCTAATTGCCCTCGTTTTCTCTACAGATCTAAGTGGTTTTTTTTGCAGAGTCTTGAAGGGTAAACAAAGGGCTACAATTGTGAACACAGAGCTTAAAACTAGGAACGTGCAATCGGTACCGGACTGGTAATACATACTGGATTGATGATTATCAAAAATTTTGAACAATACACCAAAGCAGTCACTTTACGGTACTGAAACCATACCAGTGTAATGCAAAGACTACATGGGCCCTAATGCCTTGAGCCTTCACAACACGTCTTGTGTGTTCATGGGGTGTCCTGAGGGTTACACATTCGATTTTCACACAGGTGCACACACGGAATAAATTACAATAGCTATGATACAATTCCTAAAAAAAAGAAATGGCTGATTTTTCCTATGTTTGAGCCGGCTACCAGAAAGCATCAAGTCTCCTAGCCACTTCTTTGATCACGTCGTAGTGGTTTGCATATAAGTGAATATCGTGTGACATCTCCATCCATTTCACATGCTTGGCATCATCCCCGGCTTTCAGGGTAAATTTGTCGAATGCTTTCCCGCTGTCGTCATGGTAATTAACTGCTTGACTTTCCATCCAAGAGTTATCTGTGTTCCTAGGATCGTCTATATAACCTTGAAATACCTTCAAGTAAAGTACAATACATGGTCCGTTGAGCTAACTGTCTCGTATAACTGAATTAACATATTCTGGAATTTGCCTCAAAATTCCCTACTCATCGGTATATTTATGGTTTGTTGCAAACAGGATTTTATGATGCGCCTAGAACGAGCCAATCCACGACAGGACTTGGAAAATTTGTGATGTGAATGGAAAATGGAAGTTCGACGTTCAAAGTTAAAACGGACACTGGTCATGATAATGATATCATTCCCTGATAACCCTTATGTTTGCTTAAGTGTGACTTTCACTGGCGTCGGACCCGTAATGACAAACACAGGGCGATACGATCTAATGAAAACCAAACCGACGTAGCCGAAAGCTGAACACAGATTCTGCTTATGTCTCTGTCGCTTATGATCTGGTGAAAACTACATTGTCGGAGTAGTAAGCAGAAGCCAAAGAACAGACCAATCACAATGCTCGATTCCAGGCATCGTGATTGGTTGGTTCTTCCGCTTTGTTTGGAAATCAGTATGGATAATTGACAACCAATCAACAGTGTATGTTATTTCGTTAGTTACATGTATTATAATATTTTAAGTACCGTATTTCCATGATGAAAAAGATCCTCCAGTGAGTCATGAATTCTTTTATTCTCTTCAGGTGAAAGTTCCAAAGAGTTCAACGCTTCCTCTCCAAACTCTTTTTTCAGTGTGTTGGTAACAGTATCACCTGGCTCTACCATGCCCTGGTTTGATGCAACAAAAGGACAAAAGATTTAGTTTATTCAATTGCAATTCACAAATTATGGGAGAACACTGGTATACGAAAATTCCTCTATCTCACGAAATTTGTACGATTTTGGTATGAATCCCAAAACTTGGAAATTTTTTACAAAGCAATGTATGCTAGGAGCAGGCTCTTGCCCCATGGCATACAATTCTTTGTAAAAATTACCAAGTTTGGGGTCTCATATGCATATTTTGATGAATTTCCAACATATTCTTATAAAATTCAGATATCTTCTACATCCAACATGATAAATCGAGCAGTGAAGCTTATTTTTTGTTTCAGTGAAAAACATTTGGAAAAGCATGACATCGTCAAAGTGATCCACTGCCTGGTCTAGTTAATTTCTAAAATACACCCCAATTTAGACAACAGTTTTATTTTTATTTACTTTGTTTCACTGGTTCTAAGCCTCTGATATGTGACTTAAAGATTACAAGAAACAGTGGCCACCTCTAGGCTGTGTAACCTACCCCAGGTAGGGCCCATTCTGAACAATCCGTTCTTTGGATGGCAACAAATTCGAGGACTGGCTTTCCATCTCGTATAATTTTTTCTCCTGAGCTGTCTCGCTTCCACCTCAGGAGGAAATATTAAACAGCTATAATGAGCCTGGAGGAGGGAAGGGGAGGGAGGGAGTAAGGAGGGCAAAAGGAGAGAGAGGGGGAGGGAGGGAGGAGGAAGGAAGGGGAGAAGAGGGAGAGATGGGGGTAGGGAGGGAGATCTTGACGGTTCTCATCATTCACCAAAATACTTAATGAGGTTAGTTACATATGAAGGGTTCATAAATGCACATGCATGGAAAATCTTTTAAATTTTCCATAAATTACTAATTTGTCATCACAGTTCACATGTGTATCTTGTAAACAGGCAAGCTTTTTCTGGAATTCACATGTACATCAAAACATGGTTACTGGTAAGCACCTGGTGGAAGTTTTTCAACTACTAGTGATTGAAGCAGCTTTATTCTTTTAAACTTTTATTACGGCAAGAAACCTGGAGCAGTCTTCACAATTCTGTCTTGTTTTAGTTCATACATACATTCATTCCAACTGCTTATTAGGGATAGGAATGGGTTCATATTTCAAGTTGAAATAATGATTCTGCAAATTACGACAGTTGTGCAAGGCAGGATTCTTAATTGATGATGGGGAATTAATTGAAGGACATACAGTCTTATGTTACAGTTGTACAGTGTACAGCACCAATGTATACCTTGTCACCACTGGATCAGCGGCATGGTTAGGACCCCATCTACCTAGCAATCCTCTACCAACCATTCCAGTCCTACCAACAGGATTCCTTTAAGACAAAGAAATTTTCATTACTGACTGTTTTGCCTAAGCCCATGGGCAAAGCTTCAATTCATCCAACATTGGGGGAAGAGGTTCTCAGCTGTCACTGTTAACGGTATTGTTCAAGTAAACTTCAATACCCCTCCAACAAAAGGAGTTTTGACCAGTTTTAACCCTCAGTCCCTCTATATGTAGATTCAGGTACACTTAATAAAAAAAACTTGTCTCTCCCTTAGAATTTTCAGTGATCCTCTATAGGGTGCGTATGGATATTTTCTGGAATCACACAGTTGAATGATTCAGAAAAATTGACTGCAAATATTGCTACATAGCACAGTAAGTAGAGATGAAACTTAATCCTCATTGGCAAAAAGGAAGAAACCTTGTTGGGTTCATCTTGTAAGTATATTCATCTCGTTGGGTAAAAAACAATGCTTCTTGGTATACTATCATGATTGATAATTTATGAATTACTTTTAAGTAAAAACATTTAAATTTAAATTTACCATTTAAATCAAATTTAAAGTATTTTTATTAATTGGCATTCATCAAACAGTAAATTCTAAAAAGAGGGAGCCTGAGTGAGAGAGGTTTTCCTCTTGAGTGTCAGATTCAATATAACTTACATCTACTTTCAGTTGGTTTTGCAATTGCTACACTTCTCTAAGCGATTGGCTTAAAAAACTTGCACTACAGTACTTTGTCATCCAATGAACAGTAAAACCAAATTAAAGCAATCAGTTCTATTACACATGTTATCCCAAACTTTGTGTTGGTTACATGCGTTTTCTTGGAGTTTTCTAGTTTTCCCTTGTGAGTGGCAACTGACTGATAACTTTTGTTTTGGTTTCCCAACACTTAATTAGGACTGTCCATATTTACAATAGTCACTTGTACTTAGGCAATGTAGAACAACATCAAAAGAGATAACAGACAATGAATTTGTGAGATAATTAACTACAGACTAAAGTTTGAATGATGATGTGCTTGCTCTCTAGGATGAAGTTTTCTCCTTTACCTTGGAACTCCTTGCACTAATTCATACTCTCCGTCCAGGCTTGTCCTGTCAGTGTTGTAAGCAGTATCAAGAGCATTGAATTTAAGGGGTATGTCGACTGGTCCATTCCTAAGGTCAAACAAACAAACAAACAAAGAACACAAGACATATTAATTATTATAATAAATGACTCACAATGAATTAAAGGTAGTGGGATGCTAAAATAACAGATATAAAACTGTAGAATTACATAATAACCGTGTTAAAAAAAAGCAGTCAAGCAGAAAAAAGTATGTGTCTGCGTAAACACAAAGTTCTGTCAAACTTAATTGGTTGTCATGGAAACATATAAACACTTACCACAGCAACAAATTCCCAGGTAGATGTCTGGAATTTTCCCATGAAAATGGGTGTTATTTCTTGAATATTTTTGAAGCTGTAAATATTCTTAAAGGTTTATGTGAACATTTTCTGTTCCCTCCCCTCTTATGTGATGCAATATTTACAGTTATTTTTTGTAGTTAATCTTGTAATTTGCAACCTGTTTTCAGTGCTACCTATGTAGGCTATGGTTAGTGGAAAGGAATTGTTCTTACAAGCATTACAAAGATCACAGATGGAGGGGTGCTGTTACTATCAGTAAAAGGCAGGGGCAGATTGAGGGAAGGCAGTGGATTGGGTGGCTAGACACTCTCCCTTTTGGAGAAGCAAAGTATAAAAAAATGAAAAAGACTGTGAATAACAATTATCACATTGTATTTTTGGCAGAAATAAAGGCAAAGACCCTGGACGGGTGCCTCATTGTAATTTCTACTTTGTGGCATTGCTAGTATTTCTGGTCTTGGTAACAGTTTTCAATTAGGTCCCAATTCTGTAATTGAAAACAATTATTGCTACAGTTTGTGAGCATGTCCCATTGATTCTGCAATCTCAAGGTACCGTTTTAAAAGGAGAATTGATCAAGACTTAAGCTGTCAAGCTGACCCCATGAGAGAAACTTGAATTTGAATTTGAATTTGAAATTATCCTTCCTTGAGAATGCTTGAGAGTTTAATCACAGGCTTGGGTAACTTGGAGAAATGAATTAGAGTGGGATGTTTCAAAAAGAATTTAAAATGTTACTGTGCCTTGAGCAGATTTTTAGCATGTGATTTTTGCACTCATTGCTCGAAATTTGAGCAGAACCTTTCTTAGCACCCTTCTGATCCTTTACATTGTGCCCCAGATTCCCTGTGCCCTTTCCCTCACTGTGCTTGTAGTTGTACACAGGTTTCTGTATAAAAAGGATGGGGGTGGCTGTTGTACCTTTTAGCGGTTTAAAAAAAGCGGTTTTCAGGCACCTCTTAGGGCGTCCAGGCTCAAAAAGTCCACAGTAAGAACTTTCATGGTACCTTTTAGGGCATTGAGCCAAAAAAAAAAAATGTCAGAAGATAATTCTTAACTTTTAATTCTGTTTCGTTTAAAGCTTAAAGTTTCATTTAACATTATGAAAGTGACAGTTAATGTATAGTTTTGGAATTGATACCTCTTAGGGGTGAAAAAAATTTCAAGAGACTCCCACAAAAAAAAGATCTTTGTACCTCTTAGGGGGTCTTTTCAAAATTTCTGATGAGCAACCCTGTTCTTTTTATATAGGAACTTGTTCCCCCTGGAGCTTTTTCATCCTTGTTACCAGATGTCATGACATGACCGTCAAGTCCTTTGACATAATCTGTCCACTTTCCAGGTAGTTTTACATGTAGTACCTTATTTCTGGGTCTGCATAAGGTGGCCGCTGAAGAATGCGTTCCGAGGTGTAATCCACTGGTTTGTACTCTGGAAATGGAACCTTCCAGTCTACAAACTCTGAAGGTACTGGAAATCTCTTGACATCTGTGCCTGGATATACTAAAGTGCGAGCCTTTGTGTGCATCATAAAATGACACTGACTAGACTTAGCTAAAGAACAAAGAATCAGAATAGCAAACATCACTATTTTTAAACAACATTCTCATAACAGATTTTCCGCACACATCTTATCGTTTAGTCTGTCTGCGTAAGAAAGGTTCAATCACAGTCAGAATTTTGGGAAAGAAAATGGTTGAATGTGTCATTAATAAAATTTATCTTGTTAACATTAACATAATTTGTTGTTGTACAGAATTTACTTGTCATTTCCACTTTGATGTAGCCTTTAGGCTCACTGAAATACTGAAAAACATGTAAACAGTGCGCAACACTGTACACCTTAAGATATCTATTACTAAGGTATATGCTTATCTGTAGCACAAGAGAAAATATGATGTCTGAAAATTTTTAGTTATGTGCAATTTCCTGCCACACAGAATTAAAGCTTCTTAAATATAAGGTACATGTAGGTAAAGGTACATGTTAAGTCTGTATACAAGCCAAGTGGCCCATAAGGCCAGAGCATATCCTGGTTTCTGTAGCATGAAGCGACTAAGAGCATTTCTACTCCCCCCCTGGATGGGATGCTACTGTAGTCCATCGCAGGGTTACCCCCAGCATTAAGTTCACCAGCACCCATTTGAACACCTGGGTGGAGAGAGGCACTGTGAGACTTAAGTGTCTTGCCCAAGAACACAACACAATGTCCCTGGCCATGGCTTGAACCCGGACCACTTCATCTAGAGATGAGCGCACTAACCATGAGGACGCTGCACCTCCCTTCTCTAAGCATGATATGAAACATAAAACAAGCTCTAAACACATCAAATGAATGTCACGAGCAAGTGAACATATTACACACCAAGCCAGCTGCATTCTCAGAAAAAGATTTGGGTCTTTTATCTGATGGACATCAAACTTTGCACAATGATAGAGCTTTTTATCCCAAACAATCATATCATTTTTTTATCGAGAAAGAACTTGTTTCAAGAGATAAAGTGAAATGCGAAAACTTATCGAAAAAACTTAATCTGTCTTGAAGATGTTAAGTTTGGGAGTTTGAATTTTCCCTAATTTTGTTACTTCATGTATCTTTAGAACATTTAAATTTCAGATCTTTATATCTTCAAGATGTTTGCTATTTCTGACAACAGTGTTCAGAAGAGAGAGCCACAATCATTTGCAAAAGGCCTCAGGCAGCTATACAATGTACATGCAAGTTATTACTGTGCCTTTCAATAACATGCAGACACCAAAATTCAAAGCTCAACCGACAAATACGTATTTCGCTACCGTCAATCAAATGTTCAGTGGCTCCTCCCAGCTTCTGACTACTGCTGAGTGCGTGGTAATCAACTCATTGAGCACAGTTCAGACAATGAAGTGCTCGGCAGCAGGCGGAAGCTGGGAGGAGCCACAGAACATTTGATTGACGGTAGTGAAAAATGCATTTGTCGGTTGAGCTTTGAATTTTAGAGTCTGCATGTTATTGAAAGGCGCAGTAAAACCATAGCAGTACTTGTTGATCTAGAGGAACTGACTTTTGTCAACTCACAAAGTAACACCTGTCAAATATTTAGAGACCCTAAGCCTGTTATGCAAAATAGATGAGTATTATAAATTAATAATTAAGCTAAGTATAATTTACCCAAGCAACTTTTAGCAAAGTTATTCTCTCATCTAAGGTATGTGGAAAACTTAGTTTACATCTCTTATAGACCACAAGTGCGTAGAAAGGCCGTCAAGTTATGCTGTCTGTGAAGTGTTTTGAAATGTTCTCGAGTCCATTTCATGCACGAGCACTAAAAATTGAGAAGTACAGATCATACCACGATAAACATGAGTTTAAATTATACTCACTGGAATGGCCAACGGCTGATGAAGCAGCTACAAAAGCAAAAATGCCTAAAGGAATCTTTGTAAACCGACGTAAAAGCATAGCAAGGAAACAGAAACTAGAAGAAGACCTAACTTCCTCTTGCGGCGGTCAAACCGAGATTTGTTAGGAAGTTGGGGCGAGCTAATTTGATTTGCCAGGGTGGGGTGGGACGCCGAGCACCACGGCGGCGGCTTTTTCAAAATGGGTACTCTTTTTTCAAATTTTTTAATTTTGTAATTTACGATTAAGTCTAAGTAAATTTTGTTTATTCATCTGCTGAGAGGGCAAAGAGCCATCTTCACCATTTTCTTTGAAAATAAAAACCCTTTTATAGTAACTACCCACGTTTAGTAGACATTTACAAAATTATGCGAAGGTATGTGAAAGTGGTACTTTTTCTGTCAAAGTGGTGTACGAAAGGGTAAGGGGTTGGACCTCGGTGCAGAACCTCCCTGTACAAAAATTTTCAGAACACCCCCTGGGATTTTTTTTACCTCCATAGAATTATTATTCTGAACAAAAACAACATACAAAAGCGTTACAAATGGGGATATTTATTCAAATGAATGCACATAAAAAGCTTTGAAAATGAAGAACCCTGATGGGACGAAAAGTTGAACTATTTATCTTTACGCCATGAGGTGCATAAGGCTGTAACTGTCTCTCGCCAACTAGCCCTGTCTTACGCTGCGCCCCTGACCTCCGCCAGCTGGACCATCTCTTTGGCCTGGATTCTTTTTCCACCGTCCTTCTCCATGTGGTTTTAGGTCGTCCCACTTTTCTCTTCCCTTCAGATTGCCACTCCATCGCCACCACACAGTCATCATTCCTCTCCTTTCTGAGCATGTGGCCAATCCAATTCCGATGGGACGAAAAAAAGAAAAAGGTGGAATTTGTTAAAAAATTAATAACATGGGTTTTTTTTTGTTTTTTTTTTCCGATGGGACAAAAAACATGTTATTAATTTTTTAGCAAATTCCACTTGAGTAGGCTCACAATAATATCAAAAGGCAATCTCATTGCAAAAATTGTTTAATCATGATACATGTAGTTTTACTTTTAAACATGCTTTTCAAAATCTTTATGAATTTCTTTTTGCTAGCCTGTAGGCTACGAAAATAATGATAATTTTAGCTAATTTTGACAAAACGTCAGGAAGTTTATTCACAATCTCATTTTGTATTTGAATATATTTTGCCTTCTCCAAATTTGGGTGTTTCCCTTTTGTTTGTCACTCAGGGAGGCTACACATGACTTCTCATAACCTAAATGACTAATAACTGTGCTATAAACTTGTTAAATTGTCTGTAAGCCAATTCTAGAAATATATCATTTCAATGGCTGTTTTCTAAAATAATAAATTACAACTCTTATGTCTCCATTCACAATCTTCAAACCTCAAGATTACATGTTGGTGCTAAATATTCATAGTAGATTTATACGGTGAGCCCTGGCCAAGCCCAGACTGGGGCCATTCATTGTGTAGTGTTATATTATTATTTTTAGTCTTGGGCTACTGATGTTACTGTACTACTAGTGGAACTGTTGAGAACGTCTTAATAATGGGGCAGTAGCAAATTTTCGAGTGACAAGGCCACAGGAACACCAGCTTAAGTACAAATTTTTTAAACAACTGCATTTGTACTGAATGATTCAACTTTCAACTGGATAAGCCATCGGGGATGGTATTTAGCCTTGCTACTAAAATATCCAATTTCTTTTCTATTCCATCCAGTCTCTGCTCAATGTTTTCATTGAATCTCAAGAGATGACTTGTATTTGTTGTCATAGCAACTTTCTTCCTCCATTTTCTGAAGCCGGTCAAAGTGAAAGCAATCAGAACAGTAAATGCAGCAGGAATTGGTTTACTCGAGGCCAGAGAACCTATCCATAAGCAAACTCCGATGCAAAATGCCAGTCTTCGTATGCACCAGACCGGTCCAAAGAAGGCATGCACAAGGAACGTACTGGACATCAAGAGAAAGAACTTGTTGTAGGATAGTCTGGAAAAACATATGAGACCCATGATGATCCAGAAAAGAAATAAAATCAGTGACAGTAGTTTGTTTCTTGCTGTTCCTACTTGATTTGGCAAAGCTGCTCCTGTGAAATTTAACATAAACCAATGCAAAGTCAGAATACATCTTCTCTTGCCAGTAAATTATATGTTTGTCACACAGACGTCTTTGGAAGTGTAAGTTCTGTCCACCAAGCATCAGGGCCATACTGGAAAATATTTTACTTGAGCAGAGGGCAATATTCAACCAGATATTCTCAGAAAAGCATCAAATCATGGTTTCAAGGTCTCATGTATGATCCTGAGCTTGTGAGAGTCAATAAGGGTTCTATTATATGGATCTCAATTTACTATGGATCCTTATTAATTTTTGTCAGGGAGCAGATTGTTCAGGAAAATCTGGCCCAGCTATTAGTTTGCATTTTCACTGTTGCATTACATCCAAACAAGCTCTTTAGTTATCAAAATGATGTTCTTTTTTCCAGAAAACAGCAATACCTCACTAACTTACAGGTCTCTTGATTTGACCTGGCCCCCCTCCCTTCTCAACTCTCTGCAAATTCAAGTTTAGCTTTTTAAAAACCAGCTTTCCCCCTCAAGAATTTTTAGGCTGAAAATGAATGTTTTCTACAGTTTGCACACATAGCCATAGCCATCTCTCCCTCATCTTACTCTTGTCATCCAGATGGAAATGGACTATGCTGAAATGGTATAAGGAAAAATTATTTCTGAATTACTGTGAAATCAGCCACTGATTCGGTGGAGAGGCAAATCAAGGAGGGCTTTTTCTCACATTAAAAGGGGCACTGCCTTAAAGATCTCTCACTAATTATAATTTAATATAAATCATTCACCACCAATGTTTCGAAAGTAATTTAAAAATAGCACCTTCAGCTTAGAAAATGATGTTTCTTACCATCAATGCCCAGAACCTGCTGTAGAATTTCGTCTGTATAGCCCATGCCATTGTTATGAAGGGCAACCAGACTGTCAGTAACAACTTCAAAATAACTGCTGACGGCCGGTTGCAAGAAATGAACGACGCTTGCAATCAAGTCAGTGAGTACAGCGAGGATTCTCTCTATGTCTTTCAGCAGGCTTTCAGTGCAGTATTTGTGTATTCCGGCAACAATTTCCTCCATCAAATCCACAACAGATGGCATCCAAGTACGAAGGACGTTCAGTACTTGAGAAAGGAAGTTTTGAATGTTCGGAAGAAATGTTGTGCAGGCCGCGAATATTAGGAAAAAAATTATTATCCTCTTTAACAGCGCCATCTCGTTGCAACTGCTCGGAAAGTAACTTACAAAAAGTCAGTTTTGTGTACACGAAAATGACAATCCTTAAAGGGGCTTGCTGCAGCTGCTTTAGAATAAGTACTGTACTGCTGTATTTTCAGAGAAAATATTATGTCGACGTCCTTCGATTACTCCCTTACTATGGACCTTCAGTGTTGCTGAAGTCGTTGTTCCTTGTTGTGTTTTTGCCCGGCCCGTGGAAAGTTGAGTTTCCCGCGAAAAATGGCTGTTGGCAGCTCTTTACAAATTGACGTTCTGTTCGACTTGAACCCTCCTTTGATAAACAGCTAAATGAAACAACTGCGTCATTAAGTTCTTGGCAAGAAAACAACGTTTGAGTAGAAATTTGCAGGTACCAGGGTTACTAGGTACCAAAGATAACTAGTTTTGTGGAGAAATTGTATTGCGTTACATCTCCGTTACATCTTTTTTTGCATGACGTGATAGTTGTGTCCGCTGAATCTGGTGATACTAACAGTGAAGGCTCAATTTTCCCTATCTGGAAAGGGAAATATGGCGATGATTGCGATGATTCAGTAATTCCTTGAGTTAGTTAGTGTTAAATCGTCAAGTTTACTTATGTACAACAAAGAAAAAGAGGATCAATGTCAATTTCCCTCGTGGTTCTCAGATTTGAGGTTGCTGATGACCTGCCTTTGCCCCAAGGCTTAGATTACAGTGGTTAGTACAACCTTAACTAAATGTTTTACAGACTTGTTAAATTACTTAAAATTATAGCTTTTGCTTTCATCCGATCTGTTTTCTCTTTGTGGACAAAATGTGTACTCCTATACATATTTCTTCTTAAATAACATTATCCTTATATATATATGTAAAATACCAAATTAAATAACTCTTCAAGTTTTCCTTAAAATTTTACAGAATGTTTTTTTCACTTGTGACTGACTGACTTTAAACAATTCAATGAAATCACACAATGTAAAGATTAGCTAGCCATAGCTTGGGATAAGAGACACTATGGCAAGGTCAAAAGAAGTTCCCATAGATGGACACTTGTAAGTGGACCTTGTTTTTGGCTTACGAGAGGTTCAAATGCATTTATTTACTAAAGGACGATACCTTCTTTAATACATGTATGTTGCAGCCCCTGGGTTTGTCACAAGTAAAGACATGTCGGCATCAGAAGAGGGAAATTGTACTGGTGGGGAGGAGAAGGATCCTGCACCCAGCAATGTCTCTGAAGAAAAGATGAAAGTTCACAGGGGTGGACGGTATCCTCATGATATTCACCTTGAAACACTAGCAAGAAATAGTGGTAAGGATCAGTTTGAAATCATGCCTTGATCACCTGTGACAGACTTGATTCAAAAGCTTTTAAAGTGGCACTGACATGCCAATCATTCTAATGTCATAGGTGTTTTTTTATTCAGACATGTATATCCATACCATAGTTAATAGAGGGGATTGATTGTGAAGCCCGGCAAACATCAAAGGAGCAAACAAAGATGCCAAGATTTATGTTGGAAGGTCCATGACCGTGCACATTCTTTTGTTTTGCATTCATATATGCATGAGTTACGTAACCAACACGTTTTTATTGGTAAGTTCCTCAGTGCAGAGTAAACAACCATTGTGTTTTGTGCACGGTCAAGGCCAAAAAAAGTGAACGAAAACATACAACAAAGAACCTCGTTGAGTTTCATAACCATTCCCCTCTATTAACTTTGTCCATATGTATATTATCTATCTATTTTACATATTAGGAGATTGACCAGTGATTTCATTTTATAGAACTACAATAACCAAGAAATGAAAGAAAATTATGAAGGGAATACTGTACGAAAAAGATTGATATCTGAGAACTTGATGAGATCACAGTTATTGCTGTCATCTCATGCAGTTGAAAAGAAAGCCAGATAAAAAACTGGTACTCAATTTGAACTGCAGGACCTTTGAGATATTGGTGTAATAGCTCTGCTATTGACATGTGAAGTCACAGGAAGTCAAGAAACACCAACTTTGATTTATATTGGCTCGACTTCTTTTAGACGCAGAAATAAAGTTTTTAATTTGTTTTATATAATATAATTATTGTAATAATTATTAATCTGTTTGATGTGAAAGATGCAGCTCATGGAGAAGAACGAGAGGAAAAAGGGAAAGTGGCATTCTTCTGTGGAAATCCTATGGTGGAGATCATCAAGGGAATTATACACATCTATAAGAACAAGTGAGTTGAATGTCAGATAACTATTAAAGCTGCCTAGCATGATATAGCAAAATCTTTAAAAAAAAGCCACCATGTGGAGGACATCTGGGACGGATTCACGATTTTATAGAAGGGGGTTGGAGATATGGACCGCCAAGGGCAGTCCCCTGTAGGGGTGTCCAAGGGCGTCCTCCCCTACAAAACTTTAAAATTGAGGTCCTCGGAAATGAGATTTCGGGCATTCTGAGGCCAAGTCAGAGCATTACAATGTGTCATTTTTTAAAAAAATTTTAGTGGGGTTCGATCTAACTGTTCCCCTTAGATCCGTCCCAGGACATTTAGTTGGTGGTGTTTACTGGTACATGCGTGTTCTTATTACCAATTTGATTTTCAGATAACTCAAACTGTTTAAAATTTAAGTTCAGATATCAATAAAACAATGAATATCAAATTGAATCTATGAAGTCAATTTTGTTAATCAACAAAGGTGTTCTTAGATTGCTTAATACGTACCTGTTAGTTTGCATCAAGAACTTCAAGATAACATGTTGTTGGAGCGATTTGTAGTTTATGTAATTCTGATAACGGCTGAATTATGTACCTTATTGGTCCGTACTAGTGAGATGACGTCATTGTCTGAAGGCGTTAAACGGAGTGAGATGATCTGCATGCTTGCTGTACCAGCCAAGATGACCTGTATTGAACTCATGCAATTTGTAGCTCCTTCAGAGTGAGTGATTTGATTTCATTGACAGAATGTGTATTATGTATCTTGCAGGGCTGTCATTAAGGGCCATAGCCCATAACACCTGTTACAGCTGAGTATGCTTCATTTTTCTTGATGTTACAGGTGAAATTGCCTGTTGTTGATAGCATTCACTCACAAAGTAACAAATTATTTGTTACGGGTGTGGAGTACAAGGCTACGGGTGACCAGAAACTTAATGACAGCCCGGTCTTGTACTCCAACAAATTTAGAGTCTAAACAAAAGGCGTCTTAGAAAGTAACGCAGATTTGATGGTGTTTGCCAGCATGTGAAATTCATTTATAATTCAGGACATAGTTGTTCAGGATAAGATGTAATTCCTTGTTATTATTATTATTATTAGTGCAATAAATCTTGGTATTTTTGTTCATATTAGATATTGTGGAGAGTCACCAAGACCCATTTTCTACATGTACTTCTGTCAATAACACACACAAGTTTCTTTTCAGAGAATTTATTGAATGTGTCAAGATCATCAGAGATGCCACACCCAATCAGTACATGGTTCTTGTGAAATTTAGGAGTCAGGTAATGTTTAGTGATACTCAGTAATTTGAAGAAATGATGAATAATATTATAGTAAATGGCCTAGAAAGATCAGGAGCCAGTCAAGCCTTGTACTGAAAGGGCCTCAACAGGAAAGCATCCCCCATCCTTGAGACTCAAGATTTCTCGTAAAAATTGTGTCCTTTAAACTGATTTGGAAGATCCAACATTGAATGAAAGCATCCTTTGGCAGTAACTGTGATTTTCTGAGATGGAAAAACACAGTATTTAGGACAACACATATTTAATAGTAGATGAGTTTCACACAGGATTCCTGTTCACCCACTGACACATACCAGTCAAGATGGGTAAGATTTCTTTCTCTTGAAGGAACTGGCTGATGAATTCTACAATACATTTAATGGTCAGCCTTACAATCTCTTAGAGGAAGAGGTAAGTAAAATATTATGCACTGTTTCTCAATCAGTGAGTCAGTGAGTCAGTGAGTCAGTGAGTCAGTGAGTCAGTGAGTCAGTGAGTCAGTGAGTCAGTGAGTCAGTGAGTCAGTGAGTCAGTGAGTCAGTGAGTCAGTGAGTCAGTGAGTCAGTGAGTCAGTGAGTCAGTCAGTCAGTCAGTCAGTCAGTCAGTCAGTCAGTGAGTCAGTGAGTCAGTGAGTCAGTCAGTGAGTCAGTGAGTCAGTGAGTCAGTGAGTCAGTGAGTCAGTGAGTCAGTGAGTCAGTGAGTCAGTGAGTCAGTCAGTGAGTCAGTCAGTGAGTCAGTCAGTCAGTCAGTCAGTCAATCGACCAAATAACATATCATCCTACCAGTTTCTTAGAGGAACAGGTGAATAAATATTTTGTTTTGTTTCTCAATCAATCAGTTAATCAATCAATCAATCAATCAGTCAATTATTCAGTCAGCCAATCAACTAATCAGCCCGTCAACTAAACAACCAACCAACCAACCAATCATGTTGTCAGTTGGTTGATTGATCAGTAGTCAGTCAGTCAAATTAATTGCCTTTTTCTTTAGGTTTGTCATCTAGTCTATGTTGCTAAAGTGGAAACCAAGAAATTATCAGAGGTACTGGCCTTGACTTTATATTTGCATGACCATGTATTCTTTACTCTAGTCCTCGACATTGTTCTTAGCCATCCAGTGGTTCTTAATAATCCATCATTAATACAATAGACATGTAAATTGGTCCATATTTAAAATAAAAATGAACTTGAGCCATGTTCTCAAAATCAGATTCTGGTTCGTTTTAGGCCCGGTTTAGATGCCGTACTTCACATGAACTTAATTCATTGAATTCGATTCGGCTCATGTGAAGTACGGCGTCTGAACCGCACCTTAGAGATGTTTTTAATAATGTAAGAATAAAAATTATCGCCAATAATTTTGTATTACGTTTCGATGACTCATTCACCATTTTCAAATTCATAAAACTAAAAGTCAGATTCTTGCGAGTTCTTTACATATTAAGAATGCGCGTGGAAGTCATTAGAATCTGACTTTTATTTTTACGAATTTGAAAATGATGAGCGAGTCATCGAAACGTGATTCAAAATTATTGGCGCTAATTTTTATTCTTAATTGTTTATCCTCCGCTATTAGAATTTTAAAAATTTCCTTGGGGAATCGCCGTTAGTTTTATATGGCTTTGTTTTCGTCCGAGCCGAAAACTTAGCAAGATATTTGCGTTTACCGGCACTATTGCTTTCTCTTGCTCTGAAAATGTGGACGACTAATAATGGTACAGCGAACCATGATTTAGAGTTGCAATTATACTAGTCGGAGATCTTGAAAATGAAAGTGATCATTTTCACCCGTCCGTACAAAAGCAGTAGGGCTATGTTTGTAGAATTATAAGTTTCCTATTGCAATACGTTTCGAAACTCTCGTTCTCCGTCGAAAACGATTGATGTAGACAACAAGGGGGAACGTTTTGAAATTATATGCCCTCAAACGAAAACTTGTGTTGACAAGGCCATATACATATTTGCCTTTTGATTGCATGGAAAAAACGTTGAAATAGTCAACGAATTGACACTTTTTAACATATAACGAATCGCGAAAGAGAGATTCAGACAGTTTTGCATAATTTACTTATTACTTTAATTTCATATTTTCACCTTCTCCTTTTTTTCACTGAAGAATATTATCTGACGGAAGGTACTAAGAAAAAAAAGGCCATCTGTTTTATTTTTCTTGCCGCTGGTGAAACAATGCAAATATTTTGCTTGATGTCGTATCAAGTCGTCAGACGTTTTGAGACGTTATTAATTATTAAAAATACAATAAATTGTTTTTTTTTTCGTCTTTGAAGGGAGGAAGTCTGCCGTGTGTGGGTTTAACTGAACTGCCGAAGTGCCCAGTCTGTTTGGAGCGGATGGTAAGAATTTTCCATCGTTTAGAACTGAACGTTTGATAGAAATTATTTCAAATGGATTATCCTTTATTTAGATACGATGAAGAAATTGGACATGGTAGTCCTCCTGAACGAAAGAAAATCAATTATTTTGCGAATGAGAGGCCCTAATTGTAATGTAGTTTCAGTTTAATGTTTTAGAATATCGTTACTGTTGAGTTACACTGTCGAGTGAGAATTAGCGAAAACTGTAACCGAACAGCAAAAATGCCCTCGCGGATATCTCATCGCTCGACTCTAAGAGAATGATTGCATGAAGTCTTCTAATCAACGTCTTTTTGAAAGTCTTAAACGTTGGATAAGTACAGCCATCGCTCGGCAAAATAGTAGAATCTTGTCTTTGAAGGTCTAGTCACAAATTATATAAAGGTATTAGATTCAATTTGAAATTATTACGCCGCGAAGTAATTCGAAGAAATTCAGGACATTTTGGTATATTTTATGAACCTTGTTGATCAGTACAGTCTTTGGCCTAAGTTGGTTCGTTGTTGTTTATATTTTGTATTGCAATAAAATGCAAGTAAAATATTTTCATGGAAAGGATGAGAAAAGCTGTCTGTGTTTGAATGAGATATAAGCCGTTTTTATCGACTTGGCTTGATTAAGCCTACAAAAAAGTTGGTATAGCTTGTTTCAAACGAAATTTATTTATACTATCGGCGACGAAGAATTGTCACAATTTTTATATATTGTATTTTTTTCAATGTGCACTACAGGTGTGATAAACCCAAAGTTATTTTGAACACGAAAATGCAATTACATCGAAACGAAATGTGGCTTTTGCTATTCTTGCGTCAAAATAAAGCTGTCAAATATCTCTTTCGTTTTATGCTTCGCTAATCATTTTTTTTTAATGTTGCTTGCGGGAGCAAATTAATTTTTTCCAACGGGAAGCAAATACATTCGCACCTAAAACCGTCGACACTACATCTGCAACTTGTGAAAAAGAATAAAGCTTCATTAAAAAGCGAGAGTTTAGTGCCTGCGTCGGCCGGATAGCGTAACAAAGTAAAACAGTTCAGTTTTAATATCATGGACGAATTTACAGGTGATTAAGAACTGAACTTTGTAGCTTATTATTCTGGAGTCATAAAGATTCTTGAAAACAAAGCAGCATATAGACTAGTGCGATAACAATAAAGGATAAAGATAAAGAAGCGTTCACACTGACTACTGGAAGAGTCTAGTTCTTCGACGTATTCGTAAAATATCGTTTACACTCATTCAGTGTAATTCTTGAATACAGTTTTTTGACTTCACAGTTTTGGCAGAAAATGTCTAGTTTTGATCATGGAAAATGCAATTTCCGGCGATTCGTCTGCGAATGACTACCGATATTAAAATTCAGAAATTGGGTATTTCTAATCTGTTGATCTGTTTTAGCTTGGAGCCATGTTAGAAGCAGGTGTTTCAGCAAGTGTTACCATAACGCAGGACTTCAGGCAAGGCATTTTAGGCCGTTGCCGTTCACATAGCTGAACTAAATGTTGATGCAGCTTTCGTGTTTTACTTTGCAGGATGAATCTGTTGAAGGCGTTTTAACCATTCTCTGTAATCACTCGTTTCACGGAAGCTGTTTGTCTAAGTGGTCTGATACTACGTAAGTTTAAACCTCCTATTGTTCTAAATCAATCATTCAGTCAATGACCGACCGACCAACCAACCAACCAACCAACCAATCAATCAATCAATCAATCAATCAATCAATCAATCAATCAATCAATCGATCAATCAATCAGTCAGTCAGTCAGTCATTCAGTCAGTCAATCAATCAGTGAGACAGTTAGTCATCATTCAAACGGTCATTAAGTCAGACAATCAATCAATCAATCGATCGATCGATCGATCGATCGATCAATCAATCGATCAGTGAGTCTGTCAGTCGTCAGTCAGTCAGCCAGTCATCCAGTCAGACAATTAGTCAGTCAGTCAGTCCTCCAGTCAGACAATTAGTCAGTCAGTCAGTCCTCCAGTCAGACAATTAGTCAGTCAGTCAGTCCGTCCGTCCGTTTCTTAGCTACATGGGCTACCTGACTTCAGTACGCTTCTAAAAGAAAAGGACTCATCCGGTAAAGAGTTAATGCAACAAATTGAGAGACCAAAATAGTGCCAATTCAACGATCTCCACCAAGTTCCAAATTTCACTGCGATGTCTATATGCAATGTATTTTTGTTTTGATTCATTCCCTAGTTGTCCAGTGTGTAGATATTGCCAAACTCCACAACCCGTGGACGGGAACAAGTGCTTTGAATGTGATTCAAATGAGGTATCAATATCCTCTTTTAGCTACTTGACAACTGCGTTAACTTTTTATGAATTTCCTTTATTTAGAGCTAGTTACGATACAGTTTCTTGCTTCCATTTTTTCTCAAACGCGCCATAACTTGTCTTTGCTTTCTGACAACACTTTGATGGTTTTTCAAACTTCATCCGCCAATCAGAGTCGAGACTCGCATGTGCACGTGTACTACACGTGGCTGTTTTGACTGTTACACCTGTCCTACAAACTTGAATACTGATTGGCTTTGTGAAGAAACAAGAAACCAGCATGTGTTTTCTCTCTCTTGTTTAGAGCCTGTGGATTTGCCTTATATGCGGTCACATAGGATGCGGTAGATATCTGAGGTCTCACGCCAAGAGGTTAGCGTGTGATCTGTTTCCGCGTGATCTCTTGTGGAACAAGCTGAGTGTAGTTACATCAGTAACAAGTTATGATATCTTACACCTTAATAAAACCTTCCAATGAAGGTACGTTGTGGAAGCTTTGCGGGTTTATTTACATAAGAAGTAAATGAATGAAAATATACCATTTACCATGCAAAGTTCAATCGCAAAGTTCTGCAAAAAGGTGTCTTTAAGATCGTATTGTTTCCATGCGGATAACTTTGGTCGACTTAATTGTCGCTCAAGCCAACCAATTTCTGAGGGCATTTCTTGGCGAAATCATAACGGAACAGTGTCTGAACTCTAAATATCAAAGAGACTCAGAGTAGTGATAATCGTTTGGAATGAAATTCCAGTTATCTGAAGTGTGTCCAAGACAGTGCTTGAAAGTTTCCTTTTGTTTTCTCAATTCACAGACATTTCCAAGAGACGCAACACACATATTCTTTAGAACTGGGAACACAGCGAGTCTGGGACTATACAGGAGGTACGGTGTATCTATATATGTTTAGTATTTATACCTAACCATACCTTGTTGGCACACATCGACGGCAGTCAGGCGAGTGTGGTCGAGCCATAGTTCGTATTACGTCAAGCCAAACTACCCATGGCTCGACCAAACAAGCTTGATATGCCGCCGAAGCGTCAAAAAGGTACGATTAGATATTTACCGTACCCAAATTCGGCCAAGTGTGCATGATATCGTAGCCATATCAGGTCAGTGATTTGATATCGCAGGATATCAGAACAGTAGACACGGTTTCTGATTGGCTAATTGCGAATTTGGGTACGGCAAATTGTAAAATTTTGCATGCGGGCTCGTTTTCCCACAGCCAGTTCATTCTCAATTGGTTAATTATCAAATTTTGTTTCATCCTCATCCAGATAACTTTGTACATCGTCTGATTCAGAATAAGGCTGACGGCAAGCTTGTGGAGTATGGTTCAGGACAACAGGTCAGTTAAATCAACCATAATATCGTGTTTTACATTAATTTCGTTTTGTTGTCAGCTTATTACAGTCAGAGTTAAAGTTTGTTGTTTCACTGTCCTATCCCTAGGCCAAAAATCAACTTTATGTCTTTACTTATAGATAATATTCGACCATTGCATGTCGGATCCTTCATGAACTTTTAACACGGTCTTCCAATCACTGTTGCAGGTTATGGATGAAGAAAAAATGGATTCTGTCACGCTAGAGGTAGTTTTGCTTGTTTGCTTGTTTGTTTGTTTGTCTTTAAATTGATGTAACTCTTCAGTTTATTTTTGTCTTATTTTCTAATCAAACTGACCTTTCTGTTTCTAGTACACATACTTACTGACGAGTCAACTGGAGAACCAAAGACTTTATTTCCAAGAAAAAATTACTCAAATTGAAAAAGAAGCAGCGGAGCAGGTAATTAAATATTTGTATCGTCGTCTCTCAGGACACTGTCTCCACAGAACGAAACCATGAAATTTGTCTAGAAAGTATAAGTATAAGTATATTTTACTTCTGTTAGTGTGCTTGTATGTACTTTTTTCTTTTTTTTTTTCCTTCCTTAGCTTTTGCGCATTCGCGCGTTGAGTTTTGCTTAACTAATTTTTATCATTTCGTGTGCCCATGACAACATTTTTGTTTTTTTGTTAAGTCATAGCTTAGGTATCTTAAAGGTAGTCCTTCACTTAAGCCTTATTGGCTTCCCTGGGCTTCCTTGCCTTATACACATTGATATGTTGCAAATATATTAAGTGGCAAAAAAATACAAGAACAAGAAAGCTTGGATGGTCAGTGAAATACTGTGGTTTGATTTCGGTCGCAGCGGAAGAGACCTACTGTGTAAGGACTTAAACGCACGGCATTTACTGCTATCGTGTTGACAGTAATTGCATAGTTTTCTCATGTTGTTTCCAATAAACAAGGGCTCGCACCTCTGCGATTTAGTGCCGTATTATCAAGCCATGATATTTGTGTTTTAACTTTCCCGGTAGACGTCTTTGTTCTAAAGGATAGAAGATTCCTTTTGTAAATATTTCAGGCGAGTTCTATGGAAGAGCGAACGAAGAAAACACTGGAGGAATGTAAAAGGTTGGAGTTGAAACTTTCTGAAGCCGAAAAAGAAAAGAAAAATGTGGACAAAAAGTATGCACAGGTAATGGTTCGCCAAACATGGCATTGTGTGTGCAGTTTGTGTGGAAATAATGTAACCGTCACCTCACAAGCATCAATAACTATTGTCAAGCTGACTGTCAATCAGGTTACATCTGGTTCAAGTTTTGAATTTGATTGTCTGTAAATGCGCGACTCCACGATTGGTTAAGGATGTTACACAGTGAACCAATCAAATTACACGGCAAATTGAACGTAGCCAATGAAAGCATGAACCATGAAGAAGTCATGGCCGAAGGATGAAACTGGATCGGCTACGTTCGGAGAAAACGAGGATGTATCACCAGTATATTGGACTCCGGAAGGAAGACGCGAGAGCAGGCTAAGGTTGGTGTAGATAAGTTCAGTTGAAGGAGAACTGAAGGGAAGATTTGTCCTCATCTACGTTGAGACTTCAGTAACTGCACAAGGTAGAGAGCATTGGATGAGGTCTTAGCCCTTATGTTAGGGCCTTATGCGCCATATGGTGTTGAAACTGAAGAAGAAGGGATGATTGGGGCAAATGAATGGATGATCGGTTTTGCTGACTTTTTCTTACAAGAGTGACAAACTTTAATTCCCTGATTCGTTACAATGTACCATTTTCGAGTTGCCTTTTGCTTCTGTGTCAAAACGAGTCTTCGAGTTAAAACATTCATAATGAAAATGTGTTCCGCATACAGGTTCATTTTCAAGTAAATCAAACTCATGTTCATATGAAAGGTTTTCCACGAGGACTCGTTTTGAAACAGAGGCTTCAAGTAACTCGGAAATGGCCTATTCTTCTATTGCCTCGTTTTGAAACAGAGGCTTCAAGTAACTCAGAAATGGCCTATTCTTCTATTGACTCAACACAAATTTTGTGTTGTTTTGTTGATTAGGTTGTTACTAGGGTTGGAAAGCTCGTCAGTGATCTTAAAGAAGAGCAGGAGGTTTGTGAAGTTTTGTTGTATCTACAATGCACCAGCATGCACAGTTCATGTTCTTGTTTTCTACTTTTGTAGCCCGCTCCAGGCTCCTGGAGGAAAAAAAATGGGCACAAGGTCCTGGGCACAAGGTCCTGGACAACGCAAAGTTTTGATTTGAATGTTTAGGTACAGAATACTATGAAATTAGTGTTGAATCTGGATATAGGATTGGATCGCTGTTCTGTCAGTTTATTCTTTCTGTTCGAATGTCTTGATAATAAACTGTTGAACAGCCAGAGACTGCTAACCGCAATCGTTCTGCAATAGAATTCCTAATGCAGTTTTTTGCCAACTTCCTTTACGGCGGCTTCCTCCATAAGTCGAGTAGCAGGTATCTGTCCCATGCATCTTAACAGTAAAGAGAGTCAACTATATTTTTGCCTTTCAGTTAAACAAGTGTTTGCTAGAAAATCAAAAGTTGTGGCAAGAGAAGTTGAAACAAACGGAAGAAAAGCTGCTACAAGAAGAGGCAGCTCGGAAACAGGTATCATTCTCACGGTATTAAGCTGCCGACGGTAGATAGTAAAATATAAACTCTCCTTTTTGCAATACAAACGGTTACCTTCTGTCGAGAAGCAGGACTCAAAATGGTAATTTACCAAGATGGAAAACGGCAAAGAAACGGCAACCCTTGAGAGGAGTACAAATTATCAGAATTAGCGTATTCGTACAAGCCTATGGGGGAGTAAGAGGCGAGAGTCAAGGGAAAATTCACCAACTTCTCTTCCCCAAATGGGCACATTTCCCAATCCCGATCGCTGTCATCAAATTTACTCTCGAGGAGAATTGAAAACGTTCACGGCATCAGCATCCCACGAAAAAACTTCCCCATTGTTTTCATATAAATGGTCACTTTTTAGGATTTCATCCCCAGACTTGCAAGGTAAAATCCACTTTTATTCTTCAGGAAGTGAGTGATCTTCAAGAACAACTAGCAGATCTAATGCGTCACTTGGAGACGCAACAAGCAATAGCGAGCGCACCTGATGAGACGAGACAGGTGAGAAAACGTTATTTCTTCTTCACCGTGGAACCTCCCGTTATGGAAACACCTCATTGCATGGCAAAATTCACTTGAACTTTGCCTCTACAACACAGAAACGTAGTTGAAAGAGTTTACCTTTTTGTGGAGAGACCAAAATTTGCAAACTCGGCCCGACCTGTATGCAGTGGCGGATCTTGAAAGAGATGTAAAATATTTCGCTCATTATTTTTCAGGAGTTGCAAGATGGTCAAATTGTTGTGGGCGAGGGATCGTCTTCCACGCACCAATCAAAGAAAACTCGACGGAAAAATAAAACATAACGCAATATGTAAATAACCGGAAATGACATCACACTGACGTCACTAGCGGAAGTAACAACACTAGGACGGACGTCACGCAACTAGAGGAAAAGTCGGTGCCAAAGGAACCGTAGCTGCAATGGCATGCTGTTTACTGAAATAGAAGGGACGCATATGTATTTATATCCTGAGAAAGATCGTTAAAAAGAAGAGTTTTTCGTGAAAGAAGCATTATATGCAGTCCTCACTACAGAGAACTTGATGAGAACTCTATCAGATAGCAGTCCACTGGAGTGTGAGGTGGAAAATTGAGGCTGGAAAAGACTTATACTATCAGAAGATCTATACAGTCACGTTTGTGAGTGACAAAGGCGTAGTGGAAGTCAAAAAAAGTTGGTCGTCACGTTATTGTCCGGGCCGTCCGTTCGTACGTACGTATGCCACTTACACTGCGCGTGCGCAAATTTACAAGCTTTCAAGGTCTTGCTCTTATTCATAAGAAAGACAGTTACCTCTTTTGGCCTTGAACAATGTTTAAGAGGCACTGAAGAGAAAAATCATGGGGTAGAGAGCCATAAAACCTTGCTGATGAAGAATACCTGGATAACGGTTCTTCTTTTGATCGCAAAGACATGTCGATCACTAAACTTTCAACTGTGTTTCAAATACAGATCGCTGATTTAATGCAGCTTTACAAAATGGTAATGTACATTAAATTCGACTGTTTTGAAGGACTGGTAAAGCTATAACCGATACTGAAATGAATGCAAAGCCGTCGGTAACTGAACTGTAAAACCACACGTGTTTGAAATTGTGGACGGGAAGTAGCAACACGATAACAAACACGAGATGAAACTAGATACAAGGAGGCGCTGATTTATACATTAAACTATGATACCCCACTTTAAACTCTTTAATTCCCATAGTGATAAAAACATACACTTGGTCTGGCACTTAAACAGCCGCTTTACACCGGTTTACAAGATACGTAAGAACAACTGTATAATGTGTATAGAAGCTTAGAGCAACGCGCTGTAGAGTAAGGCGTGGCTTCAGTTACTCTTGGTTATTTCAAATAAAATAAATTCAATTGGAAATCAGTTTGTTTTTCGATCATGGAAAGGTACCCTTGTATTCTCGATGCAGCCCGAGTTGAATGGTTTGGTGTGACGTCAGTTTATTCCGAATGCCAAGATAGAAAGAAAAAAAGCAAGAAAAGAAAAAAATACAGAACTGGAAAAAATGTACTCCTCCTCGCAAATAATGCACACGTTACAATGTAGTTGGCGCGTCACACAATCTTTCCCGCAACGGTGTTTTTATGTTCAAGCGATCCAAATGAAACATGTTCTGAAATTTAATACACACAACCGTGCAAGGGAGACCCAAGAATAGATATATTTGCATGTTATTTTCCCTTTAATGACGGAAATTTCTAAGAGTTAATGTGACTATCTCGAGGACAGGAGCGTATCCAGTCAGTTTTGATCAAGCCATTTGCACCCACAAAAATCTTGCAGGATAGCACAACTGTCTGAACTAGCAAGCAGGAGGCAAAGCTTAAATCCCGTCAGTGTCCCGTTCAATCACAACATTTCTCCCATGACCTGGAGCCTCCATATAACGTGCTGTATTAGTGAGACAACCGTTTGTTTTCTACATCTTTCTACTTTTAGAAGCGGAGGCGCGGTAGCCTTATGGTTAGTGTGCCCGACTCCGGATTGAGCGGTCCGGGTTCGAGTCCTGGCCGGGAACGCTGTGTTGTGTTCTTGAGCAAGATACTTTACTCTCACATTGCATCTCTCCATAATCCACCCAGGGGTATGAATGGGTACCGGCAAATTTAATGCTGGAGGTAACCGTACGATGGACTAAGTAGCACCCCATCCAGGCGAGAGTAGAAATATTCCCAGTCGCTTCATGCTATACAGAAACCTGGATAAGTTCCGGCCTGATGGGCCACTTGGCTAGTATGCAGACTTAACCTTTACCTACTTTTAGAAACAACATTTATTGCACAACTAAAACGTCATTATTCTTATCAGCACTGAACGTTTTACATGGCCAGCTCGGTCGGTCATTTAACGCGTAACCATTTCAAAAGGGCGTCTTGAAGTGAGGGTGCGGAAAGCAGTGACGGCACGAAATCAATCTCTAAAAGTAAAAGGATACAGGCAATTAAGGTTGCCCTTGACTTTAAGGCTTAGTATGGGAGATGGAGGCTCCGGGTCATGGCTCCTGTCCCTCTATGTTGCCTGAAATTTTTCAGTTGGTCAATTCGATACACTCTGAAAGCTTTCAAAATCGTAAATGTAAAATGAAGACTGCAGACTAACCCTAACCTTGATCAAAGACCATCAAATGCTACCTAAAAACTAACAATAACTCTGTAAATCAGCTCTGACCCTAGATCTGTTTTAGCCTGCTGTCTACATTTTGCACTGTAGACTGAAATTAGTCTTAATTAAGGTCATTGCTCACATCTGCATCGCCTATCCTTACTGCGCATAATTTATGGCGACATTAGCGCGCGCTCGTGCATTCTCATATTGAAAACATCACTAATTTGCCTTGATATTGAGCTCTGTCAGTTGAAAAATGGCTCTAGCTCACCAACGAGCACGGGCACCCCAATTTTTTTTCCAGTCATTGTAATCAACTAATCATAAGCTTTGCGTGAGAAAAGACTGATCTAATTTCTATTGCTGAAAATTGAACAAATAAGAAAAATAGCAGATACACTGTGGTCTTTTCTATTTTGCAGTTTGGTAACCACGTCAAGAAATTTGGTTCAAATTTTTAATCAAGGATTTAGCTTTCTGTCTGAATTAAGCTTAAAATGTTTATGTGTGCGACACAATGTATTGACTGCAGTTTAATGCGTGTTCTTATGAGTCTGAGCTCACAAAGATTTTACAATTACTGGGAATGCGGTTAGCTTTAGCTAGTGTAAGTGCTAATTTACAGGTTTAAGATTTAGATCTAGTTATTATTTGGTCAAGGACTCAAGGTTAGGGTTTCTATTTTCTCATAAGGATGAGGATGACTGATGTTCTCACTTTTTTTTTCACTCATTTCTCAGATTCAAACCAATCAGAGTTCAGATATGACTCGGCCAATCAGCGGTGGTATAATTCTTTAGTAGAAACCTTACGTCACCTCGCGCAACACTTCTCGCGCGCTTGAAAATATGAAAGGGAACGTGAGCTGAGGATTCTCTTTGGATAGACTCTTGTCCAGAGCCCGGGTTTCCGGGTTCTTTTGTAATAAACAGATGGCGTCAAACGAAGGTGAAGATAGTTCTCAAGATCTTCTAAACTCAGGTAAATGTCATGAAATGTCCATCGACGAGATCTTTTGATAACATGCACAATAACACGACATCGAAAAGCGTGCATTTTGATCTTCGATAAAATTGTACCTTTCTATTTCTTTCTACATTCAGATGAGGGTAAATCTTTTAAAGTAATTGGAGGATGCTTGAGGTCATCATCGACTTTCAAAGTTGGGAGAAAGCTGGCTTGCAAATTTCGTGGTACTGACGATACAGGTATGTACATTAAGCTTGAGTCGAGCTTGGTAGAAACAGGATGTGAACAGTCGATGATACAGACATCGGTTATTCGTTTAATGCATAACCTTATTTAAATAAAACGTCTACAGATTTGTCTGCAAGAGAAAATTATGTTTCGATGGAATTTAAGTCTCACAACAGTGTTTCCGCTCAGTGCGATGTTATGTTAATACAGACCATTTTCGCTCTCAGAGCCTTTGGCACAACTCCCTTATAAGAATCGATAACAGACCAATCTTCTACAAAAAATGGCAGCAAAAAGGGATTAACAAGGTTTCGCATTTGATGAAAGATTCAGACACCTTCCTATCCTTTTCTGAATTCAAAGATCGGTATGGTATCACTGAAACAAATTATCTTGCTTTTTATGGGCTGTTATCCGCTTTAAAAAAAATCAAAATACCTTTACACAATAATATAAATATACAATACGAAAGCTTTTATACGAAATTTATGAAAGCAAGTAAACCAAGCAGACAGGCCTATAAAAAAAATAATTGGTCTTAAACAAAGGTGTCCAACCAAGAGTCAAGAAAAATGGGCTACGGATTGTGCCTTTGAAGCCCATGAACCAATAGACTGGAGTGCGGCGTACCAGCTATCTTTTCAGTGTACAAAATCTATAAAACTAATTGTATTTCAATTCAAATTGCTGCATAGACGACTGGCGACTAATGATTTTCTTAAAAAAGTAGGAATAAAAGATAACGATCTCTGCAGTTTCTGCAAAACTGAGAAGGAAAGCCTAATTCATCTTTTCTGGTCCTGTAGAGTTGTCTCTACCTTCTGGCAAAACTTTAAGGAGCTTCTTGTAAGCCAAAATCTTGTGTTGAGAACATACAACCTTTCTTTAAATATAGTCTTAGGCCTAAGGCCAGACAAATCAAAGAATAATCAGAAACTTAATTTTAATTTTCTTGTGGCGAGATATTATATATGGTCGTGTAGGACACGCAACTTGCCCCCTGAAATGAAACATTTCTCTGTCTTTCTGGCATGTTACAACAGCCTCAAAACTGGAGCAGCGTCAATGATAATCTTTAGAAATCTAAGTGGGTGATAATAATAATTAAACGTATTTACCAACAAGCAACTGTATAAAAAAAAAAAAAAAAAAAATGAAGAAAACCCTAAGGCTAACACTGTGCACGGATATTATTGTACTGTAGGTCAACCTTAACAAGTGTTGCACTTGTCAGTATTGTAAGTAACGTGTATTGTATGTAAGTAGTAAGTAGTCTTTTTAATTAATTAATTAATTAATTAATTGATTAATACAATGTAACTTATTGTAGTGTAAGTAATGTAAGTAATTGTATTGTTAGTAATTATCCAGTAAGTGATGTAGGTAATTGTCCCATAAGTAATGTAAGTAGTTGAACTGTAAAAAAAAAAAAAAAAAAAAAAATGTTACAGTTACACGCGACTGTCAGGTGATTAGATGCAAACATGAACAACCGACAATAACAAAGATATTACAGTCGAACCTCTCCACAACGGCCACCTTGGGGACAGAGGAAAGTGGCTGGTTTGGTGAGGTTGGGATGTAATTTAGGCTACGACTAGTCCCTCTTTGTCTCGGTGTAATTTGACGCCTTGTTTTTTCCAAGGGTTCAACCTTTTTATCTTTAAAAAAAATGCTTAGTGTATAGCTTGTAAATATGCAACACAATCAAAATGTATTAATAAAACAGAAACCAGACAGAAACAGAGACCAACAATGTGCGGTATGGATCAAGTTTTGTGACTTTTTCCAGTACAAAATGAGGTTTTGTAGACACCATTCGTCCGTTGTTGATTAACTGGCTGTTGTGGAGAGGTTATTTTGGTAGTCGGGACATGTGTAGTGGCTGTTGCTGCTGTTGCCACTGTGGAGAGGTGGCTGCAGTAGAGAGGTTAAAATAAAGGTGAATGTATGGACCATCCTCCAGGACCGAAAAAGTGGCCATTGTAGAGAGGTGGCTGTCTGGAGAGGTGGCCATTAGAGGAGGTTTGACTGTATTCTTGATCAAGAGTACAGTCATGTGAGTCATGTCGGGCCTTGTGTAATTTTACTTCAAATTGCCTCAAACAGCAGCTGAAGAGTATAGCAATGACCTTCTCAAAAGACGCTAAAGACCATTGATTGTTCACAAACATTAGACACTGTTTGATTACAATATCCTTCTTTGTTTTTAAAATTAAAAAGCTTACAAAATCTGTTGCAAACACAGGGAAATATGAGACTTCAACTTACCAATTTTTACAAAGAAATGTATGCCAGGGGGTAAGCATTGCCCCCTGGTATACATTTCTTGTGAAAATTGGTAAGGGGAAGTCCCATATCTCCTCGAGTTTACAACCAGATATATGAAAAACTGTTGATATTGCGTGACATTGTCAAAGTGGTCTCTTCATGTAGTTCAGATAAGTTCACTATTACTATTCATTTATGCTGCATTCTTTCAGAAAGGGAAAACTTTGAAGCAGAGGTTAGACGATTTGGTAGCTTTGCTTCAAGCTGCCATGCAGGAAAAAGCACTGAACTTGAAGGAGCAGTGGAAAGGGAGCCACAACTAGTGACTGTTTCCTCACAAGTTTTTCCTGATCATAATGAGTTTGTACCACAGGTACGAAATAAAATGTAAAGCTAACCATTGGCAAATATTTTGATTGATGGACATGTCTTATTTTCATGGAGAGGAGGGGGGATGTTAGTCTCTTTTTTATTCCTCGATAGCTGGTCATATGACACACCTTCAGATAAATGTACATGTAATTAACCTGTGAGATAATCATGAAAAGAACTCTATATTATTCTAACAAATCAAGCTCAGGCAGGATATACTAACAGTAGTTACATGTAAGGTGCAGATGAAAAATTGACTTTACTGGTGGGTTTAGGTTTTAGGCATTAAAACATGTTGTTAATGAAACCACTGTAGGTGAGCAAGATGATTAACCACATGGCCTTGAGTGAACTGCGCCACTTCATAATAGACTCAGGTCTTTTCTGTCTTTTTTGCTGGGGGGCCAGGGAAGTAGGGGTGATTTGTATATGCCCTTGCTTAGCTGACAACATTACCAAAACAGTGAGAGGGGAAGGTGCTGGTGCTGATTGAGTGGCATGTGCAGAGGTAAAAGATAGAAAAACTGAAGGGAGGGGAAAGGATGGGAAGGATCTGCTGAACCCAAAATTGTTAGCACTCAGCAGCATTACCCATGCACGGGAGTCAGGGAGAGGTCTGTAGTGTTGAAAAGCTTAAAAGGAGTGGAATTAGTTGGAAAAGTAACATTCACCTTTTACACAGGTTTTTAATCATTATTGCAGGACTTGGATGAAGGAAACTTGGAATCAGTTGAGGTAGCTTTGCTTTGTTGTTTGTTTGTTTGTTTGTTTGTTTAATTCTTCAATTATATTCTTTGCTTATTTTTCCACATATTTCTAATAAAAATTACTTGTCTGTTTCTAGAGTGTTGACTCTTTAAAAGCACTACTCCAAGAGGAACGTCTTTTATATCAAACAAGAATTACAGACCTTGAAAGAGAAAAAGAAGAACAAGTAAAAATGGATTTTTCTTATTATATATCTTGCCAGCCTGATATGACATACTTCACAAACTGGCCATTTGTAAAGGCAGTTATAGTGAAATGCTGATCGATTTATGAATTGCCCCGGAACTGTTATGTGTTTGTTATATCAGGGGCTTGTTACATGGAGGTTCTTGTTCCATGCATTTCATTGTTAGTGACTACACCCCTCTGAAACAGACCTGGGGAAACTTGACTTGATGGGTTATTTTTCCTCCATGTTTTTTTTCTCCCTCACCACAAGATGGTGAACATTGCAAAGCTTAGTTTTTAGAATACATCACGGTGCAGGTACATGTGTATTTAAGTTTTGTTACTCACTGGTGTAGAGTTGAGTATTTCTGGTGGGTTTTGCTGCCTATGAAAACAAAATTTGTGAGCCATAAGATTGAATTCCACTGAAATCATGCATGTGACATATCCTGTTCTTCCAGTGTATTCCTTTGCAAGATTTGCAGAATTGTAATGGAGATGTGGTGCTCCTGAAGCCAACATTTCACTTTCCTGCAAAATAGCGTCACTTTTAGTGTCAAGCAAGGTCAATCAATGACAAAAAATGAAAAAAAAAAAAAACCCTCAGTAAGGACTCTGTGCATAGAGTTCTATAATACATGTATGTTTTGATTCCTGAAAAACAAAACAAAACAACAACAACAACAAACATGTTCAAGAAAACACAGGAACTTGCAATTCCAAGGCCTTAAATTTACAAATTTCTTGGGGGAGCATGTTCCCAGAATCCTCCAGCCTGGAAGTCAGCACATCTATCAGGTGCTAGGGAAATCATGCTTACACCAAAAAAAAAAAAAAACTGATAGCTGACTTTGAAAAGGTTATAAGCGAACTCTGAAAGGTAATGGTACTTGTAAGTCAACATATCGTTTTATGCTTGGTGTTTACAGGTAATTTATTAGATATAAATAAAAACTCTGATGATATAACATGTCCTAGACATATAAACACAGTTGATGGAATTACTACATGTATGACATGTAACAAACATATTTGTGCAAGCTGACTAGAAACAGGGGGATAACTTGGCAAGTGTTATTCTAGATTTTCAGTTCATTTAGATACAGATTAGGGAAGCTATTAAACCATAGAATATACATAATGTACTGCAGCTATATATAATACAGTGGAACCCTGCTTTACGGTCACCCTTTTAATGCAGTCACTTAGTTAGTATGGCCACTTTTTGTCCTGGCAAAACACCCATGCATTTTCTTATAAGAAAACCCTGTTAATACTGCCAGCTCATTAAAAAGGCCAAGAGCCATCTTTCCGTTGTTAATACTCTATGTATACACTGATTCAAGTTTCATTTTTTTAAAAATTATATCTGCATTCTGGATGCTTATGTGTGTTAAACAACAGTTAAGAAATTCAAAAATTATTGTGATATAAATCTGTTAAGACACCATTCAATTTAGACCAGTCATGAGGTTTGACCCTACCCTGTTAATACGGCAAAATTTTAATGGCCCATTGGTGACCAGATTAACAGGTATCCACTGTAATTAATTGCATTGTTTCCTCATATCAAATTTCAGGCAGAGAATTTGAAGCTGAAACTTTTCAATGAAGAAAAAGAAAAGAATGCTTGGAGAAAAAGATTTAAACAGGTACGAAGGCCTTCCATTTCTGATCACTGTTTTTTCAATAAAAAACAATATTGCTCTGTAGTGACAAAACTACAATCATGGACAAAAGTCCTTGGGACATTTATGTAATTTAACGAATTATCTGTGTTTCACTACTGAAGTTTGAAAAAAGCGCTGCTTTCCTTTTAAAAACGCGTTACTGTTCCCCCTCCCCACCCAATGCAATGTTGAAAATCAGAAGAACTTGTAGGTAGTACACTGTTTTCAACATTGTATGGGGGTGGGGGGCGAGGTTAGGTGGGTGAAATAGTATTTGCGTCTGGCGTGTGCGCAAAAGCACCAAAAGTGCAAATTTGTCCCGAGACTTTTGTCCATGGCTGTAGGTAAATCTATAAGTCACTACTTAATGGGCAATTTCTTGTGCCTCTGTTTCAAAATGAGTCCTAATGCAAAACTGTTTTGCACAAAACAGAGGCAAAATAAAACTCAGAAATGGCCTATTGTTTGAGTCACACTTCCCCCCTCCCCCCCCCTCCAAAAACCAGTCAGTGTTATAATATTAAAGAAATAGAAAACATGTACCCTGTTTCTATTGAGTTATAGAAACACCAGTGGAAGTTTGGGAGAACAAGAAAAAAACACCATTTACCGTTTGCAAATATCTGCATTAGTTCCAGAGATACCGGTATTTAAGTTTGAAAAATGTGTAAAATATGCGAATGAGATGACTGATGACGTCATACACTCAACCCAATTTTATATCAAGTATATAAATGGAGCTATCTTGGTCAATTTGCAGCGCAGACCATTGAAACTTCAGTTGGTAGGCTAATAGTTCTACAGGAAAAACACCTATGGCTATAAAAAATTCTGTTCCCATGGCAAATCACTCTTTTCCAGTCCCCACCCACTTGATTTCAATGTGTCTGTGATTTTCAGCTCGCAAAACATTAAACAAGGCCACAAACTTGAGCTAACATATTTATATGCTTGCTGGATCAAGCATATGAGAAACCATTTGCAAATATCAAAATGGAATGCCAAAGGTGGTCAGAAATGCCTTTAATATTGGGAAGGTCTGGAACCCAGTATGTTGCCATGGTAACCAAACTGTTAAGCTCATAATTATTGTGGAGCACATTTATTAGAATCTTACTGCAAACAATCAAACATTTCTGATACAAATTGGTTGAGATATCTTTTTCCATCATATTTGATCAAAATTTGGTTGAGTGTATGACGTCATCACTGGGCTAATTTGCATATTTTAAAAACTTGAATATCTCTGGAATGAAAAGAGATATTTGAATATAGTAAGCAGCATTTTACTTCTCATACAGGCTACTTGTTTATGTTTTAAAATGGCTGCAATAGGAAAGATGCGATTTTCATCATAGCACCACTTTAAGGGGACACCCTTGGGATCCTGACTAGTGCATTACAGTGTCCGCTTAATACAGGGTGTTCACTTAAAACAGGTTTTGTGTGCAATTATAATAGTTAATTATAATCCTTTTGAAATTGTCACATATTTTGATAACGTGCATTTCATCTCTCTTCTTTTTTCTTCGCCGTTTATAACATAACAAAAAAATAATGTGAGGCTGTATTGTTGTTATTGATAATTTGCAATATAACAAGTATAGTGCACGGAAATTCCCAGACAAGTAGATTTTGCTTCTGGGCAAGTAACTTTTCATTCTCACTTGCCTCAAGCAAATCATCTGCCAACTAAATCACTAAAAGAGCAACCTAAGACTGTTGCCCAGCCAGCAAGCAAAATTTGAGAGCTATTTGTCCCAAGGGCAAGCTGGAATTCAAGTATTTTTTGGAGCCCTGAAAACTGTGCTTAATTCAAGATCACACAGTGTAAGACCTTCACAAAAGACTGCTCATAGCAGAATATCCAGTCAGTCACTGCATCAATCTAGAAAATTCTATTTAGCTTTAAAATCACATTGTTAACCAATGTTGAGGGAGTCTAAGACTGCTTTTAGAAATAAGTCTAGACTTCTGGTGTTAGTTGTGTAGTGTTTAAATGAACCAACAGAAAAGCAGGCTAAATTATATGTTTTCAGTGGAGTAATAACTATTATTTATCATACATTGAGCTCACTATCTCTTTTCTCATTGGCCGAAAGCGTACAGTGAATTTTCAAAGTACAGCTGCAGACTATACAATAATCATGTCAAGGACACTCAAGTCCACGGTCATGTTTGACCACGGTGCATGATTTCTAAGGGTAGTCATGTCAAGTTTGTGGGCTTTGTGTTGTTTGCTGTCAGTGAAGAAGCAAAAACAAGACTTCCATGTTTTTTTGTTCAATGTATAATAAAACAATTATTAGATTCTTATATTGTGATATCCAGTCTTGGTAAGGGTTCCTCAGCCTTTGGCTCTGGCCGATAACCCCTGCCTCGACCTTGATTATTCTGGATATTACAAAAAAACTCATCAAATAATTGTTTATAATCACTCATACCACAGAGGTGAAATTGTGGGGTCAAATCATGCCTGTAGCATCCTTGGGTTAGTCCGCCTCTTTGACAAAATTTGTTTTGCTCCAAGATATACTTAACTCTGTTATCAAATAATCACTAACAAAAAAAAATTAAAAAATCACTTGCTGTTCAGACAGCCTGATGAAAATAAACTTGCTTGTCCAAAACCCAAAAAGTGCTTGTTCAAGCAAAGCACACAAAGTTTGACTTTAAATTCTCATTAGCTCTTACATCCATTTTTTCACCACTCGAGTCTATGCTTTGTTTTGGAAAAAAAAAGGATAAACATAATGTATATTGTACTCTTGTGAGGCTCAGCCACATCTTAAATTTCAGACCAGGAAGCCTATAGATTGACACAAGTGTCAAGAGTCCATGTTGCCAAATTAGTTCAAAAGCACGGCTGATCATGAAGAATGGTAAAATATAAAATTTGTCAGACTATTTAAATGTTTCTTTCCCCAGCTTGAAGCTAGGACTGACAAGCTTGACAGTGAACTTAAAGAAAAGAACAAGGTTTGTAGAATTCGATTGTGTCTCCAGGTTCATGGTTTCTCTACTTCCTTGGTAAGTTTTCACTCTGCATTATTCTTCAGGAATTGAGTGATCAACAAGAACAAATAGCAGATCTAATGCGTCACCTGGAGACACAACAAGCAATAGCGAGCGCACCTGATGAGACGAGACGGGTGAGCAGACGTTTTTCCTTCTAATAATAACAGTCGAAACGCTGGTCATGGACACCTCATTTCACTGGGTCCTGGGATGACCACGTTCATATAAGCTGTGTCTGTAACACAATTCCATGGTTTTGGAGTGTTCAAAATTGGCGAAACCCCTACCTGTAGTACTTAATATTATACATGTACAAAAGCAACATAGTGAAAGCTTCACGTACTTTGAACCTTACTTTACAGGAGTTGCAAGATGGCAAGGTCTTTCTGGTGCACCAACCAAAAAAAACTGGACGGAAAAAAAGTCGGAAACGATAGACGAGAAGGAAAATTAAGGCCTCTCCTTAATATTTTGAGGCTCAATCTGTTAAGAGCTTTTTTACTGTTGTAATCGTTATTCTTTGGGTGTTTGTAGATGTCACTAAGTTAATTTCGTTGTACAGTGAAACCTGTATTAGGCAGACACCCTTAGGACCCTTACTAGTGTCCGCTTTATACAGGGTGTCCGCTCTAAACAGGTTCTCATATATTGATCAGTGATAGGTAACTATTAACCCCTTTGTAACTCAGTGTAACACAGTGTAAGATCAAAGACTGCTCATAGCAGTCTCAAGGCAGGCTCAAAAGACTTTTTGAAAAAGATTCGGCAAACTGATTTTCATGTTTAATACACTTTGATTATATTTTATCGATTTTAGCTTTTTTTTTTTAAGTGATTTTTAAATTAGCTTGATGTAAATACCTTTTTTTTTAACGCTTTTATAATGTTGTACATTACTTAATTTAAATCGTGGAACACCTGGAAACTAGCGAACAGCTAAGTGTGTACTTGTCCACGTTAAATAAAGTATGTCTATGTCTATGTCTATAGCACAATGTCCAGTCAGTCAATGCATCAATCTGGAATAATCTACTTAGCTTTAAAACGACATCGTTGAACAATGTTAAAGGAGTCTGAGTTGAACCTTCAGAAGTAAAAAGCACTTGAAGTGTCCGGTTATTGCAGGTTTTGTGCAACAAAATGGCTTAACATTGGTGTCCGCGTTCGCTTAACAGAGGTGTCCGCTGAATGCAGGTTTATTTTACAGTAAATGTAGAAAGAAAATTTTGGGACTCAAGCTGGTGTCCACTTATAGAGGGTGTCCGCTCAATGCAGGTTTCATTGTAAACTGGTAGCTACTGGTCAAAGATGGGTCCGAATTTTCCAACACAGTCCGTTGTGATGGACCGCTCACGAATTAGTTTCGGCGAATTTCTTTCGTTTCACTAAAGAAGAGTAGTTTGTTGTTAAAAAGTAGAAACCATTTTTCCTTGATTTGAGTTTAACTTTCACAAATGAAAAACTGATCCCCTGCTAGTGTAGGGCGGATCAGTTAGTATCAGATTACATATATTACTTATATTAGATTACTTAAATAATTCATAACAAACAAAGAAGATAGAAAATATTAACATTACTTTTAAATTAGTTCTACGCTAGATAACTAAACAAATAATTTAAGAATTTAAAATTAACCATACAAGAGCCATACAAGACATATCAGAAGATGCCCTCACAAGTTAATCGAGGAAAGGATCGCGGGGCTGCATTAATTCCCTAACTTAACTTTATAAGAACAAATATATATTAACTGGTAAATAACTCATTGAAATAGCCTGTTTCGTTCGTGTCTAGGATATGTGTTGTATGTGATCACGATTAAGCAGTGTAGTATACTATGTATGACCCGTGCAAACTACGCCGGAGGAATTTAAAAACTCAGCTTTATTTCTACGGTTAGGCCTACCGTCTACACTAATCCGTCACGAAAAAAGAGCTTTTCGGAAAGACTCCTCGAGGAGTTTTGGGTTTCGGTGTTGGTGGTAAACCTTTTTGGAAACGGAGCTTTTCAAAAACGATGACGTCACGAC